>NC_063067.1:13811198-13963575 GCF_018812025.1 Megalobrama amblycephala | reverse complement strand
TGCAGCACTCTGGGCGGGACTGACCAGATACGTGCCGAAAGCGCAGTGTGTTGTAGACTGCATCCAGAAAACCCTTAACCGCCTTTTAAGGGCCTGACACAGATATCAGTTCACCCCAAGTCACACCCCTAGGGTGTGTCCTGTAAGGCCATGGTGGGTGGGACACAGGCCACACCCTGAGTTGCCAAAAAAAAACAAAAAAAAACGACGACAACCTAAAAAAAAAAGTAACTGAAATCTGAAGTAGTTAAATTCATAATGAAACACAGTCAAAAACATTTCTGAATGACGTAGCAAAACTAATGCCCAGATATGATTATTTTAAAATACGACATCTGTGATGAATTGGCCTTTTTGTCGTATTGGTTCCTAGCTCTTGTGCAGCACGCTGGGCGGGACTGACCAGCTACGTGCCGAAAGCGCAGTATGTTGTAGACTGCATCCAGAAAACACTTAACCGCCTTTTAAGGGCCTGGCACAGATATCAGTTCACCCCAAGTCAGCACTTGGAGATAGGACTAGGGTGTGTCCTGTAAGGCCGTGGTGGGTGGGACACAGGCCACACCCTGGGTTGCCAAAAAAAAAAAAAACAACGTCGAACGTTAAAAAAAAGAAAAGCTAAATGAAATCTGAAATAGTTAAATTCATAATGAAACACTGTCAAAAACATTTCTAAATGATGTAGCAAAACTAATGCCCAGATATAATTATTTTAAAATACGAAATCTGTGATGAATTGGCCTTTTTGTCGTATTGGTTCCTAGCTCTGGTGCAGCACTCTGGGCGGGACTGACCAGATACGTGCCGAAAGCGCAGTGTGTTGTAGACTGCATCCAGAAAACCCTTAACCGCCTTTTAAGGGCCTGGCACAGATATCAGTTCACCCCAAGTCATCACTTGGAGATAGGACTAGGGTGTGTCCTGTAAGGCCGTGGTGGGTGGGACACAGGCCACACCCTGGGTTGCCAAAAAAACCAAAAACAACGTCGAACGTAAAAAAAAAAGAAAAGCTAAAAAAAAAAAAAAGGGCGACGACGAACTAAAAAAAAAAGTAACTGAAATCTGAAGTAGTTAAATTCATAATGAAACACAGTCAAAAACATTTCTGAATGACGTATCAAAACTAATGCCCAGATATGATTATTTTAAAATACGAAATCTGTGATGAATTGGCCTTTTTGTCGTATTGGTTCCTAGCTCTGATGCAACACTCTGGGCGGGACTGACCAGATACGTGCCGAAAGCGCAGTGTGTTGTAGACTGCATCCAGAAAACCCTTAACTGCCTTTTAAGGGCCTGGCACAGATATCAGTTCACCCCAAGTCAGCACTTGGAGATAGGACTAGGGTGTGTCCTGTAAGGCCGTGGTGGGTGGGACACAGGCCACACCCTGGGTTGCCAAAAAAAAAAAAAACAACGTCGAACGTTAAAAAAAAAGAAAAGCTAAATGAAATCTGAAATAGTTAAATTCATAATGAAACACTGTCAAAAACATTTCTAAATGACGTAGCAAAACTAATGCCCAGATATGATTATTTTAAAATACGACATCTGTGATGAATTGGCCTTTTTGTCGTATTGGTTCCTAGCTCTGATGCAACACTCTGGGCGGGACTGACCAGATACATGCCGAAAGCGCAGTGTGTTGTAGACTGCATCCAGAAAACCCTTAACTGCCTTTTAAGGGCCTGGCACAGATATCAGTTCACCCCAAGTCAGCACTTGGAGATAGGACTAGGGTGTGTCCTGTAAGGCCGTGGTGGGTGGGACGCAGGCCACACCCTGGGTTGCCAAAAAAAAAAAAAAAAACGACGACAAGCTGAAAAAAAAAGTAACTAAAATCTGAAGTAGTTAAATTCATAATGAAACACAGTCAAAAACATTTCTGAATGACGTAGCAAAACTAATGCCCAGATATAATAATTTTAAAATACGACATCTGTGATGAATTGGCCTTTTTGTCGTATTGGTTCCTAGCTCTGATGCAGCACTCTGGGCGGGACTGACCAGATACGTGCCGAAAGCGCAGTGTGTTGTAGACTGCATCCAGAAAACCCTTAACCGCCTTTTAAGGGCCTGGCACAGATATCAGTTCACCCCAAGTCAGCACTTGGAGATAGGACTAGGGTGTGTCCTGTAAGGCCGTGGTGGGTGGGACGCAGGCCACACCCTAGGTTGCCAAAAAAAAAAAAAAACGACGACGAACTAAAATAAAAAGTAACTGAAATCTGAAGTAGTTAAATTCATAATAGTCAAAAACATTTCTGAATGACTTAGCAAAACTAATACCCAGATATGATTATTTTAAAATACGAAATCTGTGATGAATTGGCCTTTTTGTCGTATTGGTTCCTAGCTCTGATGCAGCACTCTGGGCGGGACTGACCAGATACGTGCCGAAAGCGCAGTGTGTTGTAGACTGCATCCAGAAAACCCTTAACCGCCTTTTAAGGGCCTGACACAGATATCAGTTCACCCCAAGTCAGCACTTGGAGATAGGACTAGGGTGTGTCCTGTAAGGCCGTGGTGGGTGGGACACAGGCCACACCCTGGGTTGCCAAAAAACCAAAAACAACGTTGAACGTTAAAAAAAAAGAAAAGCTAAATGAAATCTGAAATAGTTAAATTCATAATGAAACACAGTCAAAAACATTTCTGAATGACGTATCAAAACTAATGCCCAGATATGATTATTTTAAAATACGACATCTGTGATGAATTGGCCTTTTTGTCGTATTGGTTCCTAGCTCTGATGCAGCACTCTGGGCGGGACTGACCAGATACATGCCGAAAGCGCAGTGTGTTGTAGACTGCATCCAGAAAACCGTTAACCGCCTTTTAAGGGCCTGGCACAGATATCAGTTCACCCCAAGTCAGGACTTGGAGATAGGACTAGGGTGTGTCCTGTAAGGCCGTGGTGGGTGGGACACAGGCCACACCCTGCGTTGCCAAAAAAAAAAAAAAAAAAAACGACGATGAACTTAAAAAAAAAGTAACTGAAATCTGAAGTAGTTAAATTCATAATGAAACACAGTCAAAAACATTTCTGAATGACGTATCAAAACTAATGCCCAGATATAATTATTTTAAAATACAAAATCTGTGATGAATTGGCCTTTTTGTCGTATTGGTTCCTAGCTCTGATGCAGCACTCTGGGCGTGACTGACCAGATACGTGCCGAAAGCGCAGTGTGTTGTAGACTGCATCCAGAAAACTCTTAACCGCCTTTTAAGGGCCTGGCACAGATATCAGTTCACCCCAAGTCAGCACTTGGAGATAGGACTAGGGTGTGTCCTATAAGGCCGTGGTGGGTGGGACACAGGCCACACCCTAGGTTGCCAAAAATAAAGGAAAAAAACGACGACGAACTAAAAAAAAAAAGTAACTGAAATCTGAAGTAGTTAAATTCATAATGAAACACAGTCAAAAACATGCCGAAAGCGCAGTCTGTTGTAGACTGCATCCAGAAAACCCTTAACTCCCTGTACAATTAGGGAAAAGCTGCCCTTTCACGTCAGGGAAGTAGGAAAGTTGTGGCACTGAACCATGTGCAACACAATTAACAATGGACCAAGAGTGCATTCTGCGCATTACACACCTTGGCCAGTTGGATATTTTGGCAAAGCTATTAGTTCATCCAAAGTCATCACTTGGAGTTAAGACTAGGGTGTGTCCTGTAAGGCCGTGGTGGGTGGGAAAAAACAACAACAACGTTGAACTTTAAAAAAAAAAAAAAAACAAAAAAAAACAAAAAGCTAAATGAAATCTGAAATTGTTAAGTTCATAATGAAACACAATCAAAACATTGCTAAATGATGTAGCAAAACTAATGCCATATTTGTGCCATATTTGTCGTATTGGTTCCTAGCTCTGATGCAGCACTCTGGGCGGGACTGACCAGATACGCGCTGTGTGTTGTAGACTGCATCCAGAAAACGTCTCAGGTTGCGTATGTAACCATGTTTCCCTTAGAACAGGGAACGATACTCTGCGTTTACCGCATATGGGGAACATCTCTGGTGAACAGATGTCTGAAAGCCAAGAATCAAACCACTCCAATAACATTGGCTAGCGACAGCCTGTGACGTCATCATAGAGTGACATGGAAGTATATAAGGAGCGCCTAGACAATCAGTCAGTACCTTATCGTCTTGAGGGACTGTTCAGCAGGCAGCCCTAGTCATGGCATGGCAACGCTGAGTCTCGTTCCCTGTTCTCAGTGAACCATGGTTACATACATAACCTGAGACGTTCCCTTTCGAAAGGGAACTTCAACTCTGCATTTACCGCATATGGGGAATGATATACCCATGCTGCCATGCTCGAGGAGAGTGCATTGCAAAAGATGGCTTAGACAAACGTTAGCAGTTTCGAGAGAAACACCCGAAGCAACTCACCCTCGAGTCACGCAAAGGCTGTCAGTGACAGCATTCCCTATGGCCACCAGCCCGAGCTGAGCCTTATAGAGGCCTTCCGTAGAAAGCCTACCAAGGCTGCTCAAAGCTTCTGGGACCAAACATTCCAAGGAAAGGAGGTCCCTTAAAGGAAATGTGGCCAGGGAACCGAAGGGAACCCCAGCCAGTCACTAAAAGGCCACCAGTGAGGCCGACTTAATCTAACATGGGACAAACTCAGTCTTGGCCAACCCTGTCTGTATACAGAATCTCCACAAATGCAATCTTCATAGAAGACAGCAAGTTAGAGCGACTGCAAAAAAGGCAGTAAGCAACTCAAACCCACGCGTAGAGACGGGCATCCTGGAGAGCAGAACTCAGCTGAATGCTATGAACCCTCTTATTGAGGGGATAATACTCTGCTCAATCCTAGGATCTACTCAGCGCCTGACTATTTGCACTGAGGAGGCTGTGCGATAAGGAACCCTCATACAGGGGAGCACAAACCAGCCTGGGGGCTGATCTCACCGAGAGGCTTCATAGAAGTCTTCAACCAATAATCAGCTTAGGGAGCTAAGCACAATTACAAAAACTACCCTAAAAGGGGAGTACAAAGCTCAACCTATCAGATAGACCATGCTATAGGCACATAATCATGGAGGCCGGAAAGGGGCCTACAACTTGACAAAAAGTTCTGCATAGAGAACTACATATCACACTAGTATACTTAGTCACATAGTGGGAAGTCCAAAAGCAGCCTGACAAGGCCACACACCTGAACATCTTAACTTGCTGGGAGCAAGAACAGACCACATGACTTCAGTAACAGCAGATAAGACTGTGAGTACCCACATAACAGTCCATCCAACACAAACCAATGAGCAGTGCACTCGGTAAAAGAACCTTTTACTCTTTAAAGCAAGAGGAGTACAACATACGCCATCATGCACTAAGGAAGGCCCAAAAACGAGCCTATAACCTCAGTCAGACACATGGCATCAGCCCGTGGCAGTGTTTCAGGCTCCAGGAGCGACAAATAACTGAACTACAAGGAGGTTAATAAGTCACCTAGGGCCCTGGCCAACTAGCAGCATACTCAGTAAAGCACCTCTAACTCTCTCAGCGAGAGGAGTACACTATAACATACACCAGCATGTTCTCAAAGGAGGCCCAGAGGGCCTACCTGTCAACACACGGCACTAGCTAGTGGCCACTAAAGTTATAGGAGCAAAATAGAACCAAGATACTTACGAGGTAGCTACTTAGCTCAACTAGAGCTAAAGGAAAAACCATGCTCAAGGAAGCAAATGCAGAAAAACTGAACAACAGTGCGGTTTAACACAAGAACTCACCCTGAGAGGCAAGCCACTCAGAAATGTATACTCAGAAATATGTACATTTTAGAATACAGTATAGGATGCACCAAGTATTCTTCAGTTTTATGCAAAACAGAAATAAGGCAAATCGAATATCAGATCTCTGTCATATGGCCAAAAAAAAATGCAACAAAAAAAAAATGCTTTTTTGCATAGTTGTGTTTGACAAATAAAAACTGTAACAATGTATCTTAAAAGGTAATTTTTTACCTTTGTCCCCACATTAAGTCCTTGAATTTGAGGGTACTTGAAATGTCTTTGAAATGTCCTTGAATTTGAAGTTAACCAAGGTGTGGGAACCCTGTCTCTGGTTGAACCTTGCTGAGATGCGGGATGCAGACAAAGTGTTCTTGACAACCCCAATCTCGCATGGCGGCCTCTTCAGCAATACTGTTGAGGACATCGCCCAGCAGTTCTTGGAAGTCCAAAAGCAGACAGAGACCATTTAACTCAAGAATCTGTGGTTTGTTAATTCTCTTCAACCTTTATTTAACAAAAGTTCAAAGAAAAGCTTTTTAATGTTTTCACTGACCAACTTAAGTGTATTTTGTAAATATAAACACATTTCGATTTTGATGGCTGCAACACACTCCAAAAGAGTTTGGAAAGAGGCATGTTTACCACTGTGTCACATCATCTTTCCTTTTAATTACACTAACTGAGGATACTAATTTTAGCACATGCTGAATGAGTCCTGGATTGTCTTGCTTCCCAGGAAAGATGTCATCTTGATGGCAGTCCCAATCCCAATATATGCCTTCATGTCAATGATTACTTCACACATATGCAAGTCACCCATGCCGCTTAAGCTGATGCACACCATACCATGATAGATGTTTGCTTTTGCTTTTATGCCACTTTTCATCAGAAGTCATGCTCAGTAATTTTCCAATGTGCTGTAAAAGAAAAGTTTAATCTTTTTTTTGTTTCAAGTTTAAAGTTGTGTTTACTGATACAATGCATCAAAAATAAAATATGTCATAACATTTAGTATGGGGAACATATGTTCACTATTAACTACGACTTTTGCCTCAATAAACTCTTAATTTACTTGACTGACACTTTAATTGACTGACACTAAAACTCTGTAAACTTGAATTTTTTTCACACAGTAATCTTCATTTTCAGTGAACTATACACAATATACATAAAATTGTCACTATCCACAATACAGATTGTTGCATTTTTGTTTTGCGGTATACTGTATTGTGACACAATATAATGCTACAGGTAGCTAATAGTGGAATTATTTTTATTATTATTAAATTATTAATATCTCATCAAGTTATGGTTTTGCTCTTTGTTTTTATTTTCAAAGTAAAGTTTGAATTTCATCTTGATAACAAGAAATCAGTTTTATACACTACTGTGCATCATGACCTTTTTGCACAGTATCATGGGTAAAACAGTAACTTCTGGTAAGCGACATAGTAAGAAAAGTGGCAGTAATGAGATATTAATGGGAAAACCACAAATACAACACAATTCTGCCTCACTATAATAGTCAATTTTTGCTGCATCATGAAATATATCAAGAATCTGGTTTTGAGTTAAATCAGTGTGAATAAATACATTTATTAAGCATTTATAATTTATATTTGGCAGGTATTGTGTTAAAGTCGCCCTTTTTATTCATGCAGTTATAACACTTATCAATGATTTATAAGGCATTTGTAAATTACTCCTTAGTCATTAACAAACACCTTTATAAACCAAAGGGAACCTTAATGTAAAGTGTTACTGAAACTTTCCATATTCCATACTAATATTTCATGCCAAAAACTTCATTCTGCCTTTAATGTTTTTCTGAGACAGCAATGACTTTGCATTTGCTTAAATTTTGCTAATTTCCTGACCAATCATTTGTGTTTGACATTTAAAAGCTTAGTGTTTAGCCATTTTGGGCATGGCCATTTTTTCTTTTTTATTGCCCAGGTGTGTGTGTGTGTGTGTGTGTGTGTGTGTGTGTGTGTGTGTGTGTGTGTGTGTGTATATAGGTATATAAACATACACACAGAGACACAATAACCTTAACATACAATACATTAACACATCTCCCACAAAGATTTAATGATTTTATATTTTATTTTTATGTATAAAATCTGGAATTTCGCTGGCATGGTTTGCAACAAGTAGAATGATGATCCAATGACACTGTGCTTGATAATTCACTCGATCAATATTTGGCATTCGTGTTAACTCAAGTTTTATTAGTCACAGCTTTCAAACCATGATGGTATGCCACTTCTGCTCCTGAAATCAAGCTGAAAGATATTTTATTGGAACATGCAGCAGTGTGCGCCACAGTAACCTACATGCATGCAGTGGTACTGCAAGAGAAAAATTACACTTAACAACAGGCTACAAGGAAAGATTTGGAATTCATAGAGAAACTGTGCAAAACAACATATCATTACAATCCTTTTCTGAATCAGCCTCGAAGCCAAGAGGGCTGGGTAAGAACATCAGGCATCTGACCGACTGAATCTTGAAGACATAATTATATTGTGTCTGTGTAAAGTTCCTCCATTGCCCTAAAGTACTCCCACGACAATAAGACCCCTGAAGCAAGGAAGCAAGGCAATGACACAAAAAAGGAGAAAAAAAGTAATCTAAAACTTGACAAACAACACAGATACACTTATTATAAGCACCATAAATTTAACATTTAGATTCAACCTTACCATTTCAACATCCCATCCAAACCATACTATTAATAATACAACATAAACTAATATAAAATAATAACAATATAACAGTACACATCAATAATATTATTATAAAAGTGTCGAGCGAACAACAAGCCCTTACAAAGTGAACTGATAATGTTAAGACTTTACGGCAACACACTTATGAAACAATGACCATTATACTGGTTTTGCAAATTGAGCCAGTTGTAAGAGCTCAAATGCCTTAGTTTTCCTTTTTATTTTCCAATACTTATTTTTATTGCCCTTGCCTTTTCTCTTTAGACTTCACAAACAAATACATCCAAAGATACATATTAAAAACTATTTGGAAACACTGTTTGTTGACACCCACTTTCTCCAAAGTTTTTCTTCTGTTTTGTTTCAATTCCAGCATTATTATTGGTCCCCAAATTTCCCTTTCATCCTTTCTCTATTTCTTATAGTTTCCAAACTGAATGGCCAATCGGTCACCAACACAGCGGAAGGTGGCAGGCTGCACCTCCCAGTAGTTAACCGGGTTGCCAAAGAGGCTGATGCCATTGTAGAAGCTCCTCTTCATGTTAAAACCTTGAGGGCAGAAGTCATTAACGGTCACTTGACTTATATTGTTGGAATGAAGGTAGACCACCTGAAAAAGAAACAAAAATCAATGATCTTGCATGTGCGAATGGGATACTTTTCATTCATCAGCTTAATATCTCGCACCTGCAGGTACTTCATGTCTGGAAGGCCCCTCGGGACGCGGGTCAGCCGGTTGTTTTCCAAATGCAGCTCCCTCAGATTAGGGACGTATGATAGGCTGCCATTCTCAATCATGCGGATATGGTTAAAACCCAGACCCAATCTGGCAAACAATGACAAGCACGACCATGAATAAACAACAGACAATAGATGGTCCGCGCACATTGTGGCAGACACCTAGTGAGGTGGAAACACAATAGACTGGAAATACTGTGAACAGGCACTGGGTCAACTGCAGTCCCGCAGGACAAGCTGCACTATAAAAATACAGCACATGCAGGATTTTTTAACAAAAAATTATTTTGTGTGCCATTAGTTTAGTATAGTTTTGAAAAATATCACTTTTTCTTTAATTTTCTAAATTTGGCTTTCGATCTCAATTTAGTTTTAAGTTTTTTTAATTGTGCATAATGAAAGTGATTTTTTAACTTTAAATTCAATACAGTTCTCATCCCATAAAGATAGTAAATTGTGTACCAAAATACTCGAAATAATAGAAAAGTTACAAAAGTTAAACATTTCATTTGTCACATTTATATCAAAATAGATGCAGTACTTTCTGACATTGAAATGTGCCATTGTGGGTACATTTAGAAGTAAATTGAGACCATCACTCCAGCATCTCCTGGGCATGTATGACTCAGTCAGCACCATTGGATGGCCCACACAGGAGAAAAACTAGTCACTGGATTTGCCAGAGTTTGCAAATTCAAACACACACACACACACACACATACACATATATATATATATATATATATATATATATATATATATATATATATATAGCTGAATCTCTGCGTTCTCTGAGGAGATACAGGTTCAAGATGTTAACAATCCTGTTGATCTTGAGTCAAATCAATTCTGAGGACTGGTTTGTCCCAATAGATCTGAGGGATATCCATCCATCCACAACAAAAGAAGTTCCTGAGGCTCGCTTGAGGGTGAAATATTCAATATCGGGTTCTTTTAGGCTTAGATGCCTTTGTACCCTTGTCATGTGGAGGAAACTGTCCCAGGGTCCTGTATTGGGGGCATCTTGTCATTGGAAAATAGCGACAACAGATGCGTCCCTCACAGGCTTGGGAGTGGTCATGGAGGGCCACTTCATAAAGGGTCTGTGGAGAGGGCATCATCTCTCTTGGCACATACATTTTCTGGAGATGATGTCTATATTTCTAGCTCTGAGGTACTTCCTCCTAGACCTCAAGGGCCATCATGTTCTAGTAAGAACAGGGGCCTGAGGTTGTACCCTCTGTGCAGACCGGTGAATCAGGTCCTCCTTTGGTCTCAAGGCAAGTTGCTGTCGCTCAAGTTGATGTATATTCCTGGGGACCAGAATTTGGGGGCAGACATCCTGTCGAGACAGGGACTGCGGCCAGGGAATGGAGACTCCACCCCGAGTCAGCTGAGTTGATTTGGAGGAAATTTGACCAAGAAGAAGTGGATCTGTTTGCATTTCAAGAGACTACCCACTGTCCACTGTGGTTCTCCCTCACTCATCCAGCTATGCCTTAAAGTGGAACACGTTCACTTTTTGGTGTAGAGAATATCGGTTGGACCCAGTTAACTACCCAGTGGCTTCAGTGATTTTTATCAACAAGCGTTAACAAACATAATATAATAATAACAGACCTTATTGTAAACCCTTACTACAAAAATATTGTTTTATTGCTAGTTTTTATCAGCACAATAGTTTTAGTTAACAACAATAACCTTGCACACTCCTGAGAATACTCAAATTAAATTGGCATTGTGAAATTTAAAGGATTATACTTAAAGGATTAGTCCACTTTTAAATAAAATGTTCCTGATAATTTACTCACCTCCATGTCATCCAAGATCTTCATGGCTTTCTTTCTTCAGTCAAAAATAAATTAAGGTTTTTGATGAAAATATTCCAGGATTATTCTCCTTATAGTGGACTTCAATGGCCTCCAAAGGTCTCCGAAGGTCAAAATTTCAGTGCAGCTTCAAAGAGCTTTAAACGATACCAGACGAGGAATAAGGGTCTTATCTAGTGAAACGATCGGCCATTTTCGAAAAAAATACAACTGTATATGCTTTATAAACACAAGGTTTTTTCTAGATAAGACCCTTATTCTTCGTCTGGTATTGTTTAAAGCCCTTTTAAGCTGCACTGAAACTGTAATTTTGGCCTTCAACCGTTTGGAGGCCATTGAAGTCCACTATAAGGAGAATAATCCTGGAATGTTTTCATCAAAAACCTTAATTTCTTTTCGACTGACGAAAGAAAGACATGAACATCTTGGATGAGTAAATTATCAGGAAAAGTTTATTTAAAAGGGGACTAATCCTTTAAGACAGTTTTTAATGACTAAATAGTGAAGTAACTGCAGCTGTTTTCAGTATATTACAATATATTCCTGTAAATATTCACATAATAATACATTTTCAGGGTGTCGAGAAGACAAACATATGGTCTATTTTCATGACTATCATGACAATCTACGACTCCCAAAAAGTTTAAAAATCTGTGTATTTTGTGTGAAAATGTAAACTCAATGAATTTTGTTACAAATTAAACTTGTGATAAGCATTATCTGTTTTATAATTAAATAAATAAATAAGACAATGCTTTTTTATTTATTTTTTTATAAAACAGACAAAGTTAATCACAAGTTATTTTCACATCCATAAGATTTCATTCACCAGGTGGCGCTATTGCTTTACAGAAAGCCCACCGGCAAAGAAAAGGCAAGTTGTATGTTGGAGTGCAAGAGAGTCATGAGACAGTTCACCTGTACAGGTGTTTATAGCGTCTCAGGTCCTCTAGTTCAATGGCTTGGATCTGGTTATTGTCCAAATGGAGCTCATGAAGACTGTCAGGGAGGTCTGGGAGGAGAGACATTCATCATTATATTATTGGAAGTTGCACCACATCTCTGCTCTTAACATTACATTAAAACTCATGCAAATTGTGATTTATTACCAAGGATATTCCTAAAGCTCATTCAAGTGAGAAATTGCACAAAGAAGAGTATTATCCAAATGTTCTTTTTGAAAGACTATCATTTGACAAGCGTTCACTCTTTAATGACTTGACTAATGACTAATTATCATAAAGAAAACCTTTCGGTATTCCAGTGAGTTTGGCCTCAGAGATGCGCAGGTAGTTGAGTTTCAGCCCTTTGAAAGCTCCAGGCTCAAAGCCACTGTTCTGAATAGGGTTTCCGCCCATCTCTATAAGAAGCATTCAACATCAGACAGAATATCCCATCACAAAAACCAGCAGGCTCCATCTAAAAAAGGAAATGGTTTGGTCAGACTGTAACCTCTATACCACATAATGGCAAGCGCGCATACAAACCAATGCAGTTCATGCTGCCCAGACCAGAGAACGTTCCTTCTGCAACCTTCTTAATACGATTCTCATGAATCCGCAGCTCCACCAGGGATGGGGGAAGGTTCTGGGGTACCACTGTCAGGAGGTTCCGGGAAAAATAAAGCTTTTTTAAGTGTCGGAGGGGTGTGAAGGCTCGTGGGTGGACTTTGGAGATCTTGTTGTTGACCAGTGACAGGGCCTGACGGGGGACAGGAAGAGGTCAGCATTTGGTTCATGGAAACTCATGAAGACATGATTAATAATAGCTTGACCATGATCATTAAATATGTACACAAAATTAAATGACTTTTAAATGATGATATAACTTAATATCTTAATTTTTTTTCTTTTACAGGCCATGTCAAATATTGTGTTTGGTTCGAGAGGCTGAATAAATATTAGGGATAAATATTGGGGATAATATGAGTTCTAAGAAGGGAACTAAAACATTCTGTTTGGCACCGGTGCGTGTTTCCAGAACTACAGGAACATTCTTCTTCAGACTCGAACTGTTTGAACATCCTGTCAGGCTGTTTTGCACAGTGCCAAATGTAAAGCAATGCGACAGACCGATTTTTCAAGAGTTAGCCAAAACATGCTTAAAAAAGGCTGTCTTGTTGTTTCTTATGTAAAATCTGTAAAATAAAAATCTTAAATATTAATGTTAAAATATTAATATAATAAAAACAGCTAAATCTTCAGTATTAAAGTAAATAGTGGTATATGGAGCTTGATGCGCAGCATTGGCCAACGGCGAATAAAAATCAAGCTGTGAGACTGGTGCACATCAGTGTACAGCACAAGAAACCATCTATAAAGTTAAACAGTTTTTTACAATCGCTAGGACCCATTTCTCAATACTTAGGTCATTTTTTCAAAACAGTTCCCTTAATCAACTTTCAGCTTGGCACAGCAGTATATTTCACATTAAAAATGCACTAAAACACTTCATAAGTCTTAAAATCAAGTCATTCTTCCTTAACGCTAGCAACGGTTGTCACCCAACAAACACAGTTTCCCCTTTTGTATAGATGGTAATAAAACTGAATCTAATTGTTTTAATAGTATTTCATTTTTTGATTTATAATATATTTCAATTTGGTATTACTGTTGAAATGTAGCAAATTGCTGTCAGTTTTGTATTAGGTTTGAAACTTTGCTAGGACACATTTCTCAATACTTCTTTCAAAATCTTCACACAGTTCTCCAAACCAACTTTCAGTTTGGCACAGCAGAATATTTCACATTCAAAATGAACTTAAACTTCTTTCCTGTAGCTCAGTTGTTAGAGCATGGCACTAGCAATGCCAAGGTCATGGGTTCGATCCCAGGATTGCACATACTCAGATACAAATGTATATTACAATGCAATGTAAGTCGCTTTGGATAAAAGCATCTGCCAAAAGCATAAATGTTAAACTACCAAAACACTACATGCATGTCTCAAATCAAGTCATTCTTCCATAACAACAGCAAAAGTTGTCACCCTAAAAACGTTCGTGTTACTAACATAACCTCGGTTTCCTGAGATAACGGGAAGGAGCACTGCCTCAGTCTTTTCTGATGCTATGGTAAAAATCTGTTTTCTCCGAATATTGAAGCCTGATTGGTCCACGTCTGTGCATCTACACTGACAAATGACTTATCAGCCCGCCAAAACAAGTGGGGCAGACTGCCTATTTAAGTCACGCTACAAGCCATTTAGAGTCAAAATTTTTCAAATGAGCAGCAGTACAGCAAACTATGCAATGCTCGATTCCGTTATATCAGGGAACCAAGGTTAAGTTAGTAACCAGAATGTTCTCTTTCAATACGGTTCACTCGCATTGCGTCAGTCTTTTCTGATGCACTGCAAAACGCCGGAGAACGTGGCGCATCGCTTTGATGACTTCTGTGCCACCGTGAAGCACTCAGAGAAGCCATCCACCACGGAACCAAATAAGCCTGAGGGAGAAACAGGGAGTCGAGGAGGGCTGTCTTGTTAGCATCCTTGATCTCAGACAGATTAAGCCAAAGGTGGCTCTCAAAGACCACCAGATTGGCCGCAGCATGCACTCTGGGCATGAGCGAAAATGTTGCTCTGCATGGGTTGGACGGGTGGGAGACTTTCAGCCATGGGCTGTGGGTGGGCAGAGTTTAGTGTATGCTTTTTTCTCTGTGCTGTCAACTGTGGTGAGGGCCACTAAAGAGGAGTAATGGACGCGCACTGAATAGGGGGAACGCCATGATTTTGTTAATTCTTCGTGGACCTTCGGGGAAGAACTGGGCTGGTCACTGACGGGGGGCCTGCTGGCAGCTCCCGCGTTGCAAGAACAATTCATCAAGATGGCTGCGGACAGGCTCTTCTGGAGCCAACCAGTCTAAGCCCAACTCACTCACTGCTTTGTTAAGGACACGGATAAGCTCCGAGGCCTGGCTGAGTCCATCTCTTTAGCCGGCGGGAGGGCAGAGGACAGAGACGTCGAGTCATCACATTCCTCCTCGGAGCCGCCAAATAAAACCATGCCGCTTGCACCAGAAAAGGGGCGCTGGTCATCACAGGTGAAGAGTACAGGCGATTCAGCACGCTGTGGGGAGAATGAGGCATGCAGGTGCTAGGCCGACCTGAGTTCACTGCAGCCATGTTGCTTTGCCCCGCGGCTCCGCAGTTTTTTCCATCTTGGCCCAAGGGGAGAAGTCCCGAGTCAGCTGTGAGCTGTCAGGTGCTGTTGGTCCGCTGCAGGAGGCTTGCTTCAACAGCAAGTAGAGAGGCTTCTATGTCGTTGTCTTTGGAGTCAAATTCTGGAGAAAAATTCGGACTCAAAATGGCTTGTAATTTGACTTAAATAGGCAGTTGGCCCCACCCATTTTGGTGGACTGAAAAGCCATTTGTATGTGCAGGTGCACAGACGTGAACCAATCAGGCTTCAGTATTCGGAGAAAACTGAGTTTCCCCACAGCGTCAGACTGACGCAATACGAATGAACCATATCGAAAAAGAGCATTAACAACAGGTAGCATTATACTACTACAGAGCCTCTAAAGATACATGGTGAAGAAAAAACTATGAGATGTGAGGAAAAATTATTTGGCCATGCTTTTGAGTTCGCTTGCAAAATGTTTGCGTTCCCCCGAGAAACTTTGCATTCTTATTTTCTTATTTTCTGACTGACAAGAGCAGGCTGTGGTCAATTTGGTTCGGGCCAGAAATGATATTCGCCTTCGGGAGCACATCTTGGACAATAACAACATATTAAACAATGTGGAAGCCATACGTTTTCCGACTACTGAAAAGGCGTCAGGTGTCTTTAAAACAGATATACTGTGTGCCTTTTAAAAGAAAAAAAGATAGAGTAAAGCAACTGAGGACTGATTATGTTCAGGCATGATCAGTTTCAAGATGCCTGTTGTGAAAAATTTCCAAAAAATCTATATCATTGTAATCACTAACTGTTTTTCCTAAATGTTTTTTTAAGAGGGTGATGGATGCTGATGAAAACCATCACAAATTCATATTTTTGGATGAGGCAGGCTTTAACCTGGCCAAGACAAGAAGGAGAGGTCGGAATTTAATTGGCCACCGGGCAACCCTCCAAGTACCTGGACAACATGGAGCCAATATCACCATCTCTGCGGCTATATCGGAAGATGGTGTGGTAGGACATAGACCTTGTATTGGGCCATATAATGCAGTTCTCTAGCACAATGCTAAGTTTTGAACATACATTTTGAGCCTGTGTTACAAGGGATGACTGTTTTGTGTCTAGAGTTTTGAAAAATGACATCAAGGTTTTGAAATTGGTGTTGAAATTATTGAAAAAAAAACATATTTTAGAAACATGTTAATTGCGAGCATACTGTGTGAAAACAACATTAATTGTGTTAATGGTATGGTCCGCAACAGATGGATGTTGTGCTAATTGTGTTTAGTTTTGAAAATGTGACTACAGATTGGACAAGCATGTTAGCAATTGTTAAAAACTTTAACAGGTGAAATTGGCCTGTAGATACATAGAGTTTTTGCTGTGTTTGTGTCTAAGTTAGAAAAGAATTCATGTTTTTTTGAAAGAAGAACTTCTTTTGTGATCACTCTGTGAAGAGCTTTGAAAAAGTGACCATACTGAGAAATTTCTCCTAACGATTGCAAAAAAACCCCAAAAAAACTGTAATATAATGAACTTTCTCATTTGAATACTGAGAAAGTTAAGTCACCACTTTGAGGAACACATAGAAGCCAAATAGTTTTCTATTTTACTTAACAACTGCAACTTTATTTTTTGTTCAGCCTCATCTAGCTTTATTTTCCCACTTGTCTCATTATTAATGAAGAGTAGAATTAATTACTTTTCTTTAAGTGACCTTCACCCTTTCTAGTTCTCATTTCTTCAATCAGTATCAGTGTCTTACATAGAGGTTTGTAAGTCCTTTGAAGTCATTCTCCTTCAGCTCTGTGATACGGTTGTTCTGTAGGTCCAGGAGTTTTGTGTCTCTGGGAATTTCCCTGGGCACTGCAGTCAAACCTAAACAAGATATCAACATGTTAACATGCTAATTTAAAGCATGCGGGTTATACAACATAGAGATCTGTAAACAAATCTCTATACAGACACACCATTAGCTCACCATCTGGTCTGGATTTCCCCATGACAGGGCTTCTTATTTGACATCAAAATAATAGAATTAAATAGTGAACACAATTGAAAGTCTTAAACATTACAGCATGTCTTTGACAAAAAATTTAGTTAGATATGAACCAGTTATTATGGTCATTTTCCATTCTGTGTCAGATTTTGGAGGTACAGGTATGCCGAATCTTTATATTGGGGTGACCTGAGGATGTATTGCCAACACTTTAAATTAACATTTTTAAACCATTTGGGTTCTTTTGCCAGACATGGACAACATCACAAAACTATATCTAAACTCCAACAGAACCACATCAAGAGCATAAATTCAGCATTGTGTCTGTTTTAGCAGTGCAGTGTTCAAGATTCTAAATCAGGCCAATGATTCATGATGATTTCCAGCAGAGCCCAATAATTTATACTAGGCTGGGTTCAACCTCTGTTCCCCTCCAGCCATTTATAATGTTCTTGAGAACCACAACTGCCAGGTCATCTTGCCTCCCTCACAAGAGAAAAGTAAAATCATTGAGATATTAAGCACATTATAGGGATAGTTCACTCAAAAATAAAAATTCTGTCATCATTTACTCACCCTCAAGTAGTTCCAAACCTGTATGAATTTCTTTGTTCTGCTGAACACAAAGGAAGATATTTGGAAGAATGTCAGTAACCAAACAGATCTGTTTGGTTACTGACATTCTTCCAAATATCTTCGGTTGTGTTCAGCAGAACAAAGAAATTCATACAGGTTTGGAACAACTTGAGGGTGAGTAAATGATGACAACATTTTCATTTTTGGTGAACTATCCCTTTAAAGAAATACATTTTGGATTAAAAAATAATAACCTAATCTCTATAGACACCACAGCCCATTGTCAATTACCTCAGAAAATAGTTTTGACAAAAAAAAGTCTGGATACCTTAATCAACTCAAGCATTTTCACAGAAAACTGAATGAAGACTTTTGTGTTTCTGTGCGGTAGAGTTTAATATGCTCCTTATTCACATTCTAGGGAGGTGCTGTTATCACATTAGTTTTGTCCACTGACGGACATAATGCCAGACCCTCAGAGTAAAGCTGGGCTTCGACAGCTGCCCAGCACATCACAGCCCCCCCAACCACAGCTTTACAGACATCTACAGCCCCTAATAAGTACATATTTTTTGATGAAGGCACATAACCACATAAATATATACACAATTGTGAACATCTGTTATGAATAAGAATCAACATCAATTCAATTAAAGCCTACATGGCAGAATAACTTCCAGATATACAAAAGAAAATAAGAGAGCGCAGTGGATGGATCAATGTATTACAAAGAAATCTTCATCACAGTGGGAGGAAGCATATAAAGAACCGCCTAAAGCGAGAGCTGTATTTTTCGATTTTATATAAAATCCACAAGCATAAACAAAGATGCAATGACATTCACAAAAACAAAAACACTTGCAAACAGCAAAACACATGGAATAAAGCATCCATGCGCATAGGCAAACACAGTCAGACACGCACAAACTAAAAAAGAATGCATATAATTAAAATAATAAGCTCCAAATTCCTAAGTTTTCGTTGCTTCTGTCAGTTCAGTGGCTGTAAATGTTCTATGAGGATCATAACTTGGGCAAACTTGGCTGGAGAAGGAGAGAGCGTGTGTATCTATAAGTATGACTATAAGGCAACAGCGGAGCTTCAATGGGTGCTGTTGGTGCCATGCTGAAAATACACAAAACAAACTGGACAAATTTTGCCTGACATCCAATTTCTTGAACCTACATCTATAACCCTGATCTTTTCACTTTCCCACATAATAAAAAGGCAAGCTCCGCCACTGCTTTATGGGTGTGCACACATGTATGGTGGTTGGTTGGTTTGTTTTGTTTATACAATTCTTGTACATGTTTGTCCATCCACAATTTGTGTATTTAGATTTGCAAACTGAATGATCTCTGAAAAGCATAACCTTCACTTGAATGACAAAAATTCCTATAAGGTGAGGGTGAATGGTTTAACAAATCAGTTTAGTTAACAGTAGTGTTTCCTCGTTGATTGTAGGTCTGTTATTTCCCATCCTTGGAAAAGAAAACAAGAGTATCTAAAAGCATTCACACTGAAAGTGGCCCCAAATGACCATTTTGTGGATGTATTGTTGACAAGGCATAACCCAAGACTATATCTGGCCATTCTGAAATAAACAAATGCCATCAAAGACTTCAAAATCTTCCTCTTTTCTTATTCTCCCTCTCACATTCCTTCTTACTTTCCCTGTCTATCTCTCACACACTTCCTGTGTGTGTCATAAAAACAACACAGAACCCCTCCTACATTTCAGTGGGAAATTGCACAGGCATTTTTCATTGTTTCCAATTCAGCCTGCAGTTTTCTTTGAGACTGTCAAACAGTCTTTATAAGATGCTGTAATTATGGAAATTAAACTAATATTAGAAAACAATCTTCAAACGTTCAATCAAACTATCACTCTAACGCACTTTGATGATTCATCCCACATGGAAAAAACCTATATAAACATATATGTTTCAATATAGGTTTTGATATAGGTTTTACATATATGTGACATATATAAAATTGGCCGTTTTCCTATATTATATGTACATATATGTACACATATATGCACACATATATGTACACATATATGCACACATATATGTACACATATATGCACACATATATGTACATATATATATATATGTACACATATATATATATATATGTACACATATATATATATATACATATATGTACACATAATATAGGAAAACGGCCAATTTTATATATGTCACATATATTAAAAACCTATATCAAACCTATATTGAAACATATATGTTTATATAGGTTTTTTCCATGTGGGACCAATTTCACGTGTTCGTGTAGCGGTGTGTTTTCTGCGTTGTGTCGTAATCAAAGACGGACTGCGAAAAATCTTGCCATCAGGTCCTCACTTTATTCTGTATAACACAAATGGCAATATATGAGGACTTGTGCAGCATACAAACAGCATGCGGCAGCAACGCACAACGCTGAGAAAGAGAGATATTAAAAGTAACTTAAGTAAAGAAAAATAATCAACGAAACATCTGAATGTACATCACAGAGGGGTTTTGGATTACAATCATACAAATATATCATGTGCATTCAGCTGTTACATGAAATATGGCCTTAATTGAATCACCGCAAAAACTTTGGGCGACCTACCGCTGTGATGTCTCATGCAGACTGGGAAGCAGCAAAGTGCGTCAACACCCCAAGTCAGCATGGCGGCAGGAAACCCCAAATATGGTCATGGCAAGTGGAATCACAAAATAATTGTCTAAATACATAACTGCTACATTCGCACATACATAAGTTCTTGCATAATGTTTTTCGTTAATTCTTAGTTTTTGCCTTGATAATAGAAAATATGAGCTAGGCATCATGTATGACAGTCAAAAATGAGATATGAGCTACAAAATGACCAGATCCTGCCATTAGCTATATAGAAGACATATCTTGTATGTATAGGGCATATGGATATGAAGAAGCAATACAGGAGACCTATATTTCCTGTATATGCACATATATGCACCTCAATTTTGCCTATATGTGGCATATATACACATATATGCAGTATATATACGCATATATGCAGCATATATATAGCATATATGCAGTATATATGCGCATATATGCAGCATATATATAGCATATATGCAGTATATATGCGCATATATGCAGCATATATATTATCATATATGTGCATATATGCAGCATATATGTACATATACACTGCATATAGGTTTCATATATGCGCATATATCCACATATAGGTTCTTTCCATGTGGGATTGTATAATGTAAATATCTTTAATGATTAAAGGACCTTCACACAAAAAATTTTATAAAACCATAAAAATAACTATACAGTAAGAATAACTATATTAGTGTCCATACCTATGGATGATAATGCTGTGTTTATTATAAACACATGCTGCAGTTATGCAGTCTAGAGTCTATAGCATTAAAGGGATAGTTCACCCAAAAATGAAATTTTTGTCATTACTTACTCACCTTCGAGTGGTTCCAAACTTGTATGAGTTTCTTTCTTTTGTTGAGCACAAGATAAGATATTTTAAAGAATGTGGGTAACCAAACACTTAATGGCACCCATTAACAAAAAATACTATGGAAGTCAATGGCTACCATCAACTGTCTGGTTACCGACATTCTTCAAAATATCTTCTTTTGTGTTCAACAGAAGAAACTCATACAGGTTTGGAACAACATGAGGGTGAGTAAATGATGACAACATTTTCATTTTTAGGTGAACTATCCCTTTAAATGCTCAGGTAGATCTGATTTGCTGTCAAGTATTTTATCATTCATCAGCTGTCAGATGTGTAAAGTATTTGAGTAAATGTAATTAGTTACTGTACTTGAGAATTGTTTTGGCTACTTTGTAGTTCTGCTGAGTACCAAAGATATTGGCAGCCTTTACTCTTTATTTGACTACATTTTTAAATAAGTATATGTACTCTTTAATCCACAACATTTGCAATAAGCAATGCAATTACTCATTATATTTTGCATGGCACTTAACTTTTTCTGCAGCAGTTTATTTCTGCTACAACAGAAGCAATATTGCCATCTACAGGGCATTGCAAGTACTACATCTACATCGTTTTTGCCCTTACTCACCGAAACTTGTCAACAAGACTACTTTACATGAATGTGAGTGCATTAGCAAGTAGTTGTGATTCACTAGCGTGTTATATATGAGATGAGGACATGACAGCCACAGATGAGACTAAAATCAGCACGTCCAGTGCAAGAAGGCTTTACTTTTTCCTTTTATTTAACCTTATTTTATTTATCAGTTATATGGAAGAGAGCATTTTGAAGGATATTAATTTACTTATGCTCTGTTTGAGCACTTGTCATTTATTACTCACCCTCAGATCTTCGTAATCTTCGGAACACAAATTAAGATATTTTTGTTGAAATCCGATGGCTCAGTGAGGCCTCCATGGCCAGCAATGACATTTCCTCTCTCAAGATCCATTAATGTTCTAAAAACATATTTAAATCAGTTCATGTGAGTACAGTGGTTCAATATTAATATTATAAAGTGACGAGAATATTTTTGGTGCACCAAAAAAACAAAATAACGAATTATATAGTGCTTATAAACACTGCTTCAGGAAACTTTGGAGCGTTATGAATCAGCGTATCGACTCATGATTCGGATCGTGTGTCAAACCAACAAACTGCTGAAATCACGTGACTTTGGTGCTCCGAACCGCTGATTCGATACGCTGATTCATAACGCTCCGAAGCTTCATGAAGCAGTGTTTTGAAATCGGCCATCACTATATAAGTCGTTATTTTGTTTTTTTGGCGCACCAAAAATATTCTCATCGCTTTATAATATTAATATTGAACCACTGTACTCACATGAATGGATTTAAATATGTTTTTAGTACATTAATGGATCTTGAGAGAGGAAATGTCATTGCTGGCTATGCAGGCCTCACGGAGCCATCGGATTTCAACAAAAATATCTTAATTTGTGTTCCGAAGATTAACAAAGGTCTTACGGGTGTGGAACAACATGAGGGTAAGTAATAAATGACAGAATTTTTGCATGAACTAACCCTTTAACTGAGACTTGATTGTCTATAGATGTTTAAGAAGCTGTTGTGTCAACCTTGATTTACTGATTTATTTTTATTATAGAAAATAAATATGATTGATCTTCTCACAAATCTGTTTCTTGTGTTTCACTGGCATGTCTCTTTGGTGTTGAGGACTAGTGCATCTTTGAGCCTATATTTAGTATGAGTAAAATACTTAAGTACTGTTAAAATCAGACTTTTACTCAAGTTGTTTTGAAATTGGTGACTTGTAACTTGTAATACCTTCTCACAGTAAGGTATCTGTACTTTTACTCAAGTATGATTTTCAGGTACTCTTTACAACTCTGTCAGCTGGAAAAAAAATCATTCTGAAAGTGATTCCAATGATATTGTTCCTCTGTGTTGTTATTGTTACAGCTGTGGTGTGAACAGACAGACAGACAGATAGATGTGATACTCACTCAGGTCTGAGCATTGCACCACGCTGACTTGACAATGGCAACCAAAGGGGCATATAGACACATCCGGTGGCAGTTCCTCCGTAGCTGATCCCTCTACATCTCTCATCATTACTGTCGTCAGATCTCCTCCTTCTCCGTCCATAGCAAAGTCCCAGAATCCTCTCTGCTCAAAGGGCAGAGTCAGTGAAGGAGCAGTCAGGCTGCAGACACTGAGCAGCAGCAGCAAGAGAGAGCGGCAGGACAACATCACTGAGATTCAGAGACTTACACGCACTGACCTGCAGGATCAGGAGAGAGAGCTTAATCGTTATTTATTTAATTCGATATAACTGTGTGTATTCACACAGGCCTATTAAACAGAGCCTTTAGTTTTCTTGGAGTAAAAGTGTTAACTACACAAGGGGCAATGTGTCCTGCAGTTATTTAATAAGACTCTATGTCTTCAAGTTCAGCCCGCAAACCCATTTCCTTAGCTCTGTTTATAATCAATAAAACAGTTTTCACAAAGTACATCAAAAGAACAGGATGGAACCAGGTTGTTATTAGGGGTTTTGGGAGGATATTGTAACATTGCCAAGGCTTTGACATTTGTCATGAGGGCATATTTAAACATTACTCAAAATTACTAAAAGTACTATTATTCAAAAGTGCATAAATTAGTTTGTTTCTTGATATTTAAAACATTTTAATAAGAGGAAAATTACTGAGTGCAACTATTTATTTCATCTTTTGGTATCGTATGCAGATTTTTAAAATAAAAAATATAGCGTAAGGGAAATTAAAAAAAACAAGCGGTGAGTCTGTGTCTGTAACACACGTCTGGTCAGACAGTATGTGGTGGTGGAAAAACTCAAACTGACCTTCTTAAAACATATCTTAAAACAAGCCATTCATTAGACAGGAAGGAGGTAGGAGGGAATATTTCTGACAGTCTCTGTTTGTCTGTGTGTGTGTGTTTGTGCATGTGTGTGCCAAGAAGGGTGGGGAGCCACCCATGATGTCATTTCTCAATGTGTTCCAGCTGAGTCCTGTGACATCGTCAAATTTGGGGGCTGAGATGTGGTTAAGGGTCTGGGGTTCGCAGAACCCACCAGAGGACCTCACTAATACCTTAAACATGGGCCTGTAACCTAAACCGCAAACTCGATTCAGCCACATACCCTCCACCTGTCACTTCCTGACTTAACCTTGGCCCTTGTGGTAAACCTAAACTAACCGAGGCCTAAAATTAAAGCCAACACCTGTTCTAAACCCAAATCGACCACCTAAACTCAACCTTCATCCTGAACTTTGACTCTGAATCATGCATACTCTAATACCTCACACTAAATGTGATAAATGGCTAAAATATATGCAACATAACATTACAATTATCCTTTAAATCCACCCAGATGCAAAGAAAATTCAGTAAATCTCATCTATGCCATCATTGATTGTCTACACAAGTGAGTCTCCCAAGAGTTGCCACAACACTTTAATCCATATGGTATTCCCTACACATACTGGGAAGAAACACATGTGGACAAGCTAGAGAATCCAGATGTCAGAGGATGCCATGTTTCCCATGAGAGAAACTCAATGTCTTCCCATCACAATTTACTGCCACATACAAATTTGTTCCCTCAATAACAAAAGTCGGGATGACCCAGTATCACATTCTCAGTTGTTCATTTATTTAGTTGTTCATCAATATCCTAGAACTTGTCTTTTGTGTTACTAATTCAAGAACACCTCCCATAAACTTCATTTTTTAAAGTTAGATAATATCTGCCGTATCTTTTGTCAGTTAAAGAGGATCACTGAGTTGAGGAATGTCTAAAAGTCATTCTAGACTAACCTCGGTTGCTATTTATGCATTGAAAACTCCCTGTAAAGGCTCCCATTATCTCAGAGCTATCCCACAAATGTTGTTCATGTAAATGTGTCTGCTGAGTCCTTTATGTCTCCCATTTCACACGGCGTCTGTGTCATTAACTGAGTAATGAGCATGGATGCTTTTGCCGTTCCCCTTGGCTACTCCTCAATCATCTTCTGTGAACATTCACACTTGTTATCGGTCTGAGGCAACATAACGATCTTTGAAATGGACTTACAAACAGACATTTACATTAAAAATTTGTCATGGTGGCTGACAGTTCCCAGAGCTGACCATATGGCTGATCCAAACATTTGCTAAATATCAGTTCATCCAAAGTAGGCATTAGAGCCTAAAGTATCCAATGGAATCCCATTCTTCATCCTGACATGCCAACATCTATGTGTGTTCCTCTCATATTGTCTGCCCATCTTTCACTTTAAAGTTAAACACTTGGGAAAGCGACAGCCGTTTTTTATGCCGCTGACCTGGAATAAAAGCAAACAGGGAAGAAAATGTACCCATTTGTAAAAATAGCAGCTAAATTATACCATGCTCCCCAAAAAAGGTCCGGTTTGGACTGGCCAGAGGAATGCAAGGAGAGGGCTGAGGCACAATTATACACAAGTCCTTGCATCCTGCACTCCATTTGAAAACTATATGCATTATTTATGAACACAAGCACCATAATATGCCATTTTTACAGGATAAAATACCGTTGCACTCAGCACTTCCACGCAGCAACTCTTTAATGAGCAGCTGCTCAAAAAAACAAGGTGTCTTGAGTAGGATTTCAATAGTTATGTTCACACATCAGCAGAATACGATTGTCTGTGCTGTTTGGAATACTAAATACGGTTCTACAGGGTTAGACGCTGCAAATAAAATAATTACAAATGAGATAAAAAAAAGAGAATTATTCTTAGAATTATTAAAATTTAGTTGGGAAAGATTTGTCTCTGTCCATATGCCGTTTCATCACATTTCATCAGTGTGCCAGTGTTTTTTTACACCACCAAGACACCACACAACAACAAAGCCATGGTAATTTGTGAACAATTGACTCTTAAGAGCCAGTCCTTTTCAAAGTTGATGTGTTAGAAGCAGGAAAAATGGGCAAGCGTAAGGATTTGAGTGAGTTTGACAAGGGCCAAATTGTGATGGCTAGATGACTGGGTCAGAGCATCTCCAAAACTGCAGCTCTTGTGGGGTGTTCCCGGTCTGCAGTGGTCAGTATCTATCAAAAGTGATCCAAGGAAGGAACAGTGGTGAACCGACGACAGGGTCATGGGCGGCCAAGGCTCACTGATGCACGTGGTGAGCAAAGGCTGGCCCGTGTGGTCCGATCCAAGCTACTGTAGCTCAAATTGCTCAAGAAGTTTTTGCATCACAGTTTGTTGCTTATGGGGCTGCAGAGCCGCAGACCAGTCAGGGTGCCTATGCTGACCCCTGTCCAGCACCGATGCAATATGGAAAGAAGCAATGTTCTGCTTGGAAACCTTGGGTCCTGCCATCCACGTGGATGGCATGTTCATGGAAACGGTATTCCCTGGTGGCTGTGGCCTCTTTCAGCAGGATAATGCGCTCTGCCACAAAGCAATATTGGTTCAGGAATGGTTTGAGGAGCACAACAATGAGTTTGAGGTGTTGATTTGGCCTCCACATTCCCCAGATCCCAATTGAGCATCTGTGGGATGTGCTGAACAAACAAGTCTGATCCATGGAGGCCCCACTTCGCTACTTACAGGACTTAAAGGATCTGCTGCTCACATCTTGGTGCCAGATACCACAGCACACCTTTAGGGGTCTAATGGAGTCCATGCCTTGACGGGTCAGGGCTGTTTTGGCAGCAAAAGGGGGACCAACACAATATTAGGAAGGTGGTCATAATGTTATGCCACATCGGTATATATATATGACAGAACCATAACCATTTATTTCTTTACAAACAGACAGAAATATTCTTACAAAACAGAGATATTTATATAAAGCATAAATACAATCAGATCACTAATGTTAGGGTGGTCAATGTCATGTTAGGAAAATGGTGTGAAGGTACACTATGGCTGTACCAGCAAAAGTAATACTTTTTAAAATAGCTTTTCCTAGAGGGTTTTACTGTACAAACTGGTAAAGCAATGCATGCTGACCTCACTGATCAACTAGTCGCTTGTTAGATGGGTGGTTGTCTATTGTGATCCATCACCACAGAAGATGATTGACCTATATTCATCATACAGACATTCAATCCACTATTGTCTGCTGTTATACAGAACAATCTGAGAGTCACACCTGTTAGTAAAAACACTTGTCAATCCCAAACAGTGTCTGTGTGAAAACAGCCAATAAGCAAAAGCCACATACACCTGATGCCTTTGACAAAAGCACACAAATAATTCTATCCCATGGCCTTAGCCAAATACATCAGTGGACAATCCAAAAGCTCATCGCACTTACGACTCCGACACCAGTCTAAAGACACACTCCTCTCCAGCACAGTGACTTGGTATGGCCTAACAACTGCTTCTGCTGTTAATTACACAGCATATACTCCTCAATGAGGAATGCAAACAGCTATTTCTATCACTCAAAATGTCAGTCTTAAAGTCGCATGTACATGTTAGTCTTAGAGACTAAGGTGAAAGTTAAAGTGCTGTATTCTCTTAGTTAAGATCATGTATGTCTGTGTATACACTCAAAGAAAAGTCTATAAAATATGGCCCAAAGTACCGTGATAATAAGACATTAGGAATGTAACGATATTGTCAATATCGTAGTATCGCGATAGCAAAATTGTCTCGATATTATTGTGGTCACATGACTGTATGAAACAATGTCTTCCGAGCAGAAAGTGTATTTTTTTTCCAGCACGGTTCCGAAGTGCGAGGAGCGTATCTCA
This sequence comes from Megalobrama amblycephala, assembly GCF_018812025.1. Classification (NCBI taxonomy): domain Eukaryota; kingdom Metazoa; phylum Chordata; class Actinopteri; order Cypriniformes; family Xenocyprididae; genus Megalobrama; species Megalobrama amblycephala. The sequence goes on along the minus strand of NC_063067.1, from coordinate 13,935,578 downwards.
CCTCATGAATATTTCTGTTACAAATATTCTAATTATCACAGAAGCATACAAAGGTGTATTATTCAGATATAAACACTGATGTCTACTTTACCGATCATCTTATTTGAGTTGAATCTGTGGTAACACTTTTCAAGAAGGTTCATTTGTTAACATTAGTTAATGTATTAACTAAGCATGAGCAATACATTTGTTACTGTATTTGTTCATCTTTAATTAATAAAAATACAGCTATTCATAGTTTGTTCATTTTACTTCACAGTGCATTAACTATTTATATATATTTTTAGTGATATTTGTAAATTATCTTTCTAAATGTTTCGTTAGCATGTTGCTAATGTACTGTTAAATGTGGTTAAAGTTACCATCGTTTCTTACTGTATTCACGGAGACAAGAGCCGTCGCTATTTTCATTTTTAAACACTTGCAGTCTGAATAATGCATAAACACAACTCATTCAGAATCAATGTAAACATCAAAATAAACACTGTACTTACGCGATTAGACATGCTGCATGACGAACACTTTGTAAAGATCCATTTTGAGGGCTATATTAGCTGTGTGAACTTTTTTTATGTTGTTTAAGGCAAGCGCGAGCTCTTGGGGCGTGGAGCACGAGATTTAAAGGGCCACACACCCTGAATCGGCTCATTTCTAATTATGCCCCAAAATAGGCAGTTAAAAATATGAATTAAAAAAAATCTATGGGATATTTTGAGCTGAAACTTCACAGACACATTCAGGGGACACCTTAGACTTATATTACATCTTTTAAAAAAAAGTTCTAGGGCACCTTTAATACGCACATGACGACAGGGAGGTGACGGCGGTGTATAAATCGAGTTCTTGACTTCCCTCCCACTTCTGGTAGTTTTACTGAGATTTCTTATCCTGTGCAAATATTACAGACATCCTGTGGTAAAATTACATTACACTATCTACCCTTGTAAAACTAATCCCGTCTGAATAGGGCTTTAGTCTAATAAGCTTGTGAAACAATGCTGTTTAATATTTAGAACAATACGTGTCTTTTATCTGCATGAAACAATTAGTTACTGTCTAAATCTCCACCTAGTCTGGTGTTTCTGAAAAAGACAGACAGTAATTAACTAAATGTCAGATTTTAATAATAGAGCGCACAGCAGACGCCTCTCCAGAAATGACAGAGACTGAGCAGTACCCACACAGAGATCTCTCTGAACACCGCAGCATGTTTCCCATGATTACTGTAATAATAATAATAATAATAATAAAACACAAGACTAACACATTAGCCAAAAAGGGAAATTCCCTCCAAACTGTGAGGCATGCGTTTATGTCTGATTTGAATGTCTTTAAGACTCATTTGTAGAGTTAAGTCTAAAAAACAAAAAGCCAAGGCTATGACATGTCTACATGCTTATTTATTGATTTTCAATCAAGAGATAAAATATGTGATTTATTTAAGCAATGAAATAAAATAAGTAAAATGAACTACACAAAAAAGCATTTTGAACATTTACAGCTTATTTTATAATTACCCCAAAATCAAACATACAGTAGTTCACCTCTTATGCACATTATCATGTCCGTCAAAACTTATCATGTCCATCAAACTTAGGCTGGTTGTCGGATGGAATATTAGAATTAAAAAGCTGTGGGACAAGAGAAAAAGGTTTGGAAATACTGCTTTAGAAGAAAAGCAAACAACTTTAGTTATTCAAGTATGATTGTTAATCAAAAATCAAATCAACTACATGACAACTAACTCTCTTTAGAGCATTAGTAGACTGATAGTAGACTGTTAGTTACTTATAGTCTTTTGGGCGACCATCAAAATAAAGTGTTAGCAGATATCAACAAACAATCTACTAATACTGTGATGAGAGTTAGTTTACATGTAGTTGCAAAGTTACTAATAGTTTGTAGAATGTCTAAAGTGGACCATCAAAATAAAGTGTTACCAAATGCCTTTTTCATCTTTTAGAATATAACCATGAGGAGCTGAATGTTTAGAATTAAATTATGGCACTTATCTAACTAACATACCAAAGTTGGGAGGAGGAAGTTGTTCAGTTTGCACTAACCGTGGGAGCCAGTGAACTCACATGACCCTGGTGAATCTGTGGTTTGTTATATTAGTTGGTAAGGCCACGAATAATGCATTTCTCTCAAAAACAGCTTTGACACGTTAATTGTGGTTTGCTTTCAATGTTCAACACCCAATAAAATTCTGACATTTTGAAAATTCCCAGTGTAATCTGTTCTCACGAATAAAGTCAATCATCTAAACTGAGCCGTTTTGTCTGTTGCATACACACATGTATAGGCTACTTACTTTTTTCTGTCTTACTGACACACACTTTCTCTCCTGACAAACCATTGGGTGGTTCTGGGCTCTGTGCACTTGGCAGGAATTAACTGCTGGCTTGACTGTAATTTGTTAACTTCAGTCCCTAAAAAAGCTTCTGCCTGGCAATGTCTGTTCATGCTCTGCTTGAATGTGGTGACTGGCACAACAAAGAGTGAAGGCAGATCTGATCATCAGAGCAGCTGGTTGTTAAAAGAGTTATATAGAGTGTGAAAATTTTATTTTAAAAAGATATTGGCCATTTCCACAATTATATGTATAGACAATTCTGAGAGAGACTGAAAGAGAGAGAAAGTGAAGGCAACTGGAAAAGGACAGAGGTGCCCTGAAATTTCTGTTTTGGAACATGAGAGAAAGAATTCAAATGGAATTCAAATTTAAAAAAAAAAATACAAATAAATAATAAGTCGTCATTGTAAATGTGATAGAAAAGGACAGGACTTTTTTAGATGTTATAGTCGCCTTCCCATGTAGGGTTCCTCCACTGATTAGATAGATAGATAGATAGATAGATAGATAGATAGATAGATAGATAGATAGATAGATAGATAGATAGATAGATAGATAGATAGATAGACTCAGGGAGCAGATTAACTGTTTTTATCCTGAATTCAGCAAGAGTAACAGTCACAACGTCATTCAACATCTCCAAAACATCCGTCTTTCCTCTTCATCCACCCTCTCCTCTTTGAGTCTTAGTGTTCACATATATATATTTTACTCCATGTAGAGGGACATTGAGAAAGCATGAATTCTGTACATAAGCTAAGTGATGATTCTTTAATCATATACATTAGTAAAATTTCACTTCTCTGCATATGAGCTGATGATGTATCAAAACAAGCAGACTAAGAATTTTAGAATTTCCATGACATAAAAGAACATCTATCTGATTAAATTTAAAGTAGGAAGAGGATTTTAAAAGATCAAAACTCTGAATAGCAAAAAATTAGAATCGCCACAAAAAATAGCTAAATTAAAAAAAACAAAAAATATTTGATTTAAATTTAACACTTTAACTATCAAAACATATTAATGACATGCACCACCAGACCATAATTTAAAGCATCAATATCTTCACAACTCGTCCATCACGACCGTGCATGAATAAAGAGAGAGCAACAAGTTTGCACATACATAAGAAACATCATAATGCAATTCGTTGATTCAATGTGCCTCAAGGCTCGCTAAAGCTTTAGTCCATAAACTTTATATAGCCTACCTAAAAAGTTCATTATTCAAAATATCAAAAATGTGAGGGGTAGACAAATCAAAATGACAATATAACAGAACAGAAAAAAGAAGAAAACATATACTATACAAGTAAAGTAACTAGAAAACGCAGTTAAATACCACTCACCTTAATTTGGGCAGTAGTATTTCCACACTGTGAGCTCCTGCTACCGTATTTATCTTCAGTGTTTGTTATTTGGGCTTTAAATTATATATTTTCTTCGTCGTGGCTTGGTCTCCTGATGTTAACTATCTTAACTAACTCTAGTGGGTCATCAAGCCTGTATCTGTCAGTGAGACGGAGAGCTGGACTGGTTTACACACGGAGGAAACAGGCGAACACATCGCGCGGGTTTGGGGGTTGGACAGTGCCAGAACTTCTGCCAACCGCTCTCATACTGTCAGTGATGCGCACTTATGAAACGATTTATGACAGATTTAAAGTTCCATGATTTGATGGGGTTTTTTTTTACACGTCTTTAAGTGCAGTCAAGCAAAGGAAACGTTTTTTTTTTTACAACGTTGATATTATATTATCCATACCCTAGCAAAAAATGTCAACATGGTAGGATAACCGTGAAGTTTCCGCCAAAATACATTTTGTACCATATATGAGGCTATCCCAATAAATTAATGTGGTATACTATACTTTTATTTTTAATTTGCGTCGAATGTGAAACTCTAAAACAAAAACAAAAAATTATGAAAAATGTTAATAGTTCAGTTAGCAAGTTAGCCTAAAGCAGGCTATTACGTTTTTCTCGTAGTCGTTGTACGTTTAAGCATACATTTAACAAAAGCGTTTAAATGTTATACATTTAATAATAATAACAATAACCACTAAAATTTCGCTTATCAATCTACAGTAAAACAGTTAGCCTATAGATCAAGTGGGCTAATGAGGATGTTGGCACAGATGACAGGTTTAACTTGAAGGAATGTAATACCCTACAGTGACTGAAATTCATCCAAAATTCAAAAGAATCATTAGGTGTTATTATCAGTTTTGCTTGTCAAAACCTATTTCAAAAGAACATTCACTTCTTTGTAATTTAGAGCAAAAGCCTTCCACTTTCATCAAGGTGGAGGTAAAAAAAAAAAAAAAAAGTCAATGCAAAAAAACTATAATATAATCTCATAATAATATCAAAAAGTCAGTTCTATTTATATTTTTCTCTCCTCTCAGCTATTTCTTGTCTTTTGCAGTTTGAAACTGTTTAATATACCTTAGTAACACACTGCGACTTGTATTTAACTTGTTTGAGGTAGTTTCATAAGTATAGCACTTTCTGAGGAGACTGCAACAAAGAGATTCACTCAGATGCACTTCACAAAGCTGCAGGCAGGACGTTATAGTCTGCAAGGGGACATCAGTGATTGCATTAAAATGTACCCTAACATTGGACAGTAGAGAGCTACATAATCTAATATGAAGAGTACTACTTTTCTTCATCATGATTTATGGACATGCACATTTAATTCATGTAATGCTGAGCTATAGAAAGCACAATTTAGCTCATGATGATGCTGTTTCAGGTCTGTTTCCTATTTACCATTGGCAACCTGCACTGTTATTCATTTCAGCATTTAGTTAATTCTACTGCCAGCACCCACTCACTAAATGCAGCTGGAGGAATGAGAACAGAAACTGGTAGATTTTCTGAAGCTGACCAAGGAAAAATATTTTCCTGATGCTATATGCACTAATTATATTAGAAAAGAGATATAATGTTAATATGCATGGATACCTTTCATAGTTGGTTAAACAGTCCTTTCGCATGTCACACCTGAAATTCACCACTCCATCATGTACACATGGATCTTTCAGTGTGATGGAGACAATATTTACTGCCTCGTCTTTACTGTCCACTTTTTCATTGTTCACATTTCCTCACCTTCTTCTTTCTGTCAGCTATCCTCTTCATCTTTTTTGTTTGTGTGGTTCATCTTTTTTACTACAGTATAGGTCTGTAATGTGTATGAAGCTGGTCAGCGCCGAAACTACGCTGTTGTGGATGGATGCAATGCAATAATGTACTGAGAAGTATGTCTGTGCATATTCTTGTGTGCCATGAACGTTGTTTGCTATATCTTTTCTCACTCATTCCATTCTCTTTTCACTCTCTGTCATGGAATGCTCTGTGATTTGGGTTCACTGTCCAGTAGGGGGGTTTATTGGGCTGCTGCCCCCTTCTTGATCCTCTAATAACAAATACAGGAAGCTGCTGTCGCTGGACAAGGGCAGAAAGAGGACAACACAGAGTTTGTACATTTAAAAAAAAAAGTTCATTAGACCAACATTTAATTTTTGTACCATGTGTTTTTGACTATTGTAATATTCATTTGTGCTATTTAGACAGCAGGTGCATTATAGCTTTAATATATGCTTCAACATAAGCAGATGCTTTCATCCAAAAAGATTTACGAAAAGAAAATATGTTAGAAGCACTGCCTGCAGCTACAAGATACTTTTTTTATACAGTATATTATTTACTCTAATTACTGCTTTAGATTAAAAATAAAAAGCTAATTATGACTATAACGCTCGTAATTCTTCCAACTGCAACATTGTTTCTCATAATTGTGACTTTATAACTTTCAATGTAACCTATTTCACAATTTTAAATCTCACAGGTTGAATTGAATTCACAGCATATCTCAGAACAGAGCTTTTGCATTTGCTGGCAACGCTTTTCCATTCCTCCATAAACTTTACATTTGCTTGCAATTGCAAATACATTTGCTTCATATTTTTTACATAACCAGTTTTGCATTCACAAAAACAAAGTTTTTCATGTTTCCCCTCATGACCATGTCCCTTTAGGGGCATTATTTCTTATTTTAAGCTTTATCCAACAATTACTTTTTACTTTGAGGCAAAAAGACGAAAAAAATATTTGTTTTGCTGTTGAACTTTAAAGTTTTAAATTATGGAATTCATCCAATTGACATTGGGTTTTTCTTCTAAACAAAAGTAGCTGACTAGTCTGGCAGAAAATGAGTCAGAGAGAACATTAGATGTTTTTGCATGTCTTTGAGGATGCGTGAAGGCCAGCCTTGCCTTCCATGCAGAGCCCGCTGTACATGTGAAAACAGCTTGAGGCTGAATAAAGAAAGAACAGTGCTTGTCTGTGGGCCAAAGAGGATATGAAGGATAAGACGGATCTCCTCTGGGTTGAAAAACGTATCCTCAGTGCCCTTATTCTCAAGCGGAGAAATCTGAACCAGTCACAGCTTATGCTATCAAGTTAGTGAGTCCAGTCGACAAAAGATCTCTATACCATGGTCCCCTGCAGTGACTTTACGACGCTCATGACAAACAACAAAGCATGTATAATTTATATTACACTGCTGGGGAAGATGTTGAGATGGACTAAAGAGTATTTTTTGTTTTATTTAAATATGCTCCCCAAGCTAAAATCACTCTGAAAACCCAGCAGCAACATAAGCAGCATGAATTTTGTTGGTTGCGGTGGCCACTTTCTTAGACAGTAAAGCAGTGTTTTCAAAATGACTGTACAATTATGTCAAATCAAGGTTATTTTGCGTGCAGATCGGATAACCAATTGCACTGGCCAACTCGGTGCTTAGAAGTAATGTGTGATTATATGCTCAGCTTAGCTGGGAGTTACAGAAAAGAGTTTGTTGTACTTTTTGTTAAAATAGAAATTGTGAATTGCACTGCTTATTGTGTGGCTTCAAAAAATCCAGATGTGTGTATTTTCATTCTATAGAGCAGCTTTTTGGTTTTATGGAGTACCATTATCATTTCGTCAATCCTGGTGCACTGGGAAGCCGTCGGTTTTTAGGATATAAGAATTGTTTCATACCACATGCATAAGAAGAATGTAAATGGGGCTGCAGTGTTAATAACGGCCATAAATTATAAAAATGTTATCAGGAGAGAACCATTGAGAACTATTACAATCATGATTGTTACATCATGTCTTCATCATGGCACCTGTTAGTGGGTGGGATATATAAGGCAGCAAGTGAACATTTTGTCCTCAAAGTTGATGTGTTAGAAGATGGGCAAGTGTAAGGATTTGAGCGAGTTTGACAAGGGCCAAATTGTGATGGCTAGACGACTGGCTCAGAGCATCTCCAAAACTGCAGTTCTTGTGTGGTGTTCCTGGTCTGCAGTGGTCAGTATCTATCAAAAGTGGTCCAAGGAAGGAACAGTGGTGAACCGACGACAGGGTCATGGGCGGCCAAGGCTCACTGATGCACGTGGGGAGCGAAGGCTGGCCTGTGTGGTCCGATTCAACAGATGAGCTACTGTAGCTCAAATTGCTCAAGAAGTTAATGCTGGTTCTGACAGAAAGTGTCAGAATACACGGTGCATCACAGTTTGTTGCGTATGGGGCTGCATAGCCGCAGACCAGTCAGGATGCCCATGCTGACCCCTGTCCACCGCTGAAAGCGCCAACAGTGGGCACGTGAGCATCAGAACTGGACCACGGAGGAATGGAAGAAGGTGACCTGGTCTGATGTATCATGTTTTCTTTTACATCACGTGGATGGCCGGGTGTGTGTGCGTCGCTTACCTGGGGAACCCATGGCACCAGGATGTACTATAGGATGAAGGCAAGCCGGAGTGTGATGCTTTGGGCAATGTTCTGCTGGGAAACCTTGGGTCCTGCCATCCATGTGGATGTTATTTTGACACGTACCACCTACTTAAGCATTTCTGCAGACCATGTCCACCTTTTTATAGAAACGGTATTCCCTGGTGGCTGTGGCCTCTTTCAGCATGATAATGCGTCCTGCCACAAAGCAAAAATGGTTCAGGAATGGTTTGAGGAGCACAACAACAAGTTGTAGGTGTTGGCTTGGCCTTCAAATTCCCCAAATCTCAATCCAATCGAGCATCTGTGGGATAAGTCCGATCCATGGAGGCCCCACCTCACAACTTACAAGACTGCTGCTAACATCTTGGTGTCAGATACCACAGCACACCTTCAGGGGTCTAGTGGAGTCCATGCCTCGACGGGTCAGGGCTGTTTTGGCAGCAAAAGGGGGACTAATACAATATTAGGAAGGTGGTCATAATGTTATGCCTAATCGGTGTAAATTTGGTGTAAAGTTGTCCAGTAAAATATCCCAAATTGCTGCTAAAACTTGAAATCAATATTAGCTTTGATAAAGTGAAGTTTCTGTGAGTTGTGTGGACCAGTGTCTTCTGAGCAGTGAACTGCTAAATAAAGCATTAAGTGTGATGTGTGTGTGTGTCGTGACTAATGGAGATGAAAAATGTTCTCTAAGCATGAGACAAGGATTACTAGAATCTCTCAAACTTCCCTCAGAAGTCTGCTTGCTGTCAGATTATAAGGACTGTTCAAAAGGAGGAGATGATGCTATAAATAAAAGCCTTTAAGGACTTGAAAAGAGAACAATAATAATAATTGACCCACTGTGTATTTTACAGCAAGCACAGGATTATATGTAAGTGTCCAACAAATTAGACAGGATTTCTTAAAAAGAGGAAGGCTTTAGCATCCTGAAAGGCTGTTTTGATTACTGTGCATGTTTTTCATTATTGCTTGTTAATGTCAGGACAAAGAACATCAAGAACTAAGAAGTAATTTTGTTAACAAAGCTGGAAGGACACCAGGGTTTCTGTGGCCTGGATGTGCTGGAGAGGATCGCAGATCCTCAGCTTTCTGCTTGGCCCCAGTATCTTTTATAGTATTTCTCCCTTTTGAGGCTCCAAGAATACAACCATTGTGTTTTGCAAACAGACCAGTCATACTGTTATTAAACCTCTCCTCTAGGAAAAGGATCACAGGATCACCAGGAAACATGCACATTTGAACCTCAGAGCCATTATCCCTAAACAGCAGACACAAGCCCTGCTGCCTTATTGACTTTTAGGCCATGACACATTTGAGACCAACATATGGGATGTTTTAAATCATGTAGCATTTCTTTTTTCCCCCCGCATGCCCTATTTGAAATGTCCAGCTGCTGTTTTGCTCTCCAGATGTCGATGGAGCCACATGATGTGTGTAAATTTTACACTTTATTTTACAGTGTCCTTGTTACACTTTACATGTGGTTACTATAGTAATTACTATAAATTGTGCATAATTATTAAAGTTTAACCCCTCTTTTTTCTTTTACACGGTTCTCTGGAAAACCAAGTGATTTTCCACCTATGGCTGAACGGTTCTGAGTTGTGTCCACATTACCTAAACTACCCTGAAATACAAGTATATTTCAGCAATGCTTTCATGATTCATAATAGCTGCGAGTGGTATGACTTATAAGTACTTTAAATGAGTCCAAATGCCTTCAGTGTAATGTAATTCAAACTAAATGTGTCATGCCATAAGATTTCTTTTGAATGATCAGGCAAGGTCAGTGGGGGCATCCACAGCTTGCTGTAAATCATTTAGAATTGTGAGCTAGACATAGATGCTTAAAGAAACTCATCTTGAGGCGCTTTAAGCTTTGATAGATTACTTGGTTACGAGGATTCTGAGGTACTTATGTAAATTCCATTGAAGTAACCCGTTCCTACCCAGAGGCAGTTCTGTTGAATGAGCACAGAGGGGCCCTTTTCAGAGCTGTGGGCGTCATTCACACCTGAACTCAGCAGACATCACAGCTCATAAGTTCTATCTCATTACCTTGCCATTCAAGACATCATCTTTGATCCGAGGCCTCCAGCCATTCACCTGAGGCTTCACTCAAGAATCCAGCAGTGTGTCCTGAAACCTGAAATTCAGGAATAAAGATGCTGTCACGTCCCTGGGGGAAAAATTCCTTATTTATAGTATATATATATACAGGTGCTGATCATATAATTAGAATATCGTGAAAAAGTTCATTTTTTATTGTAAATTATTTTAAAAAATGAAACTTTCATTTATACTAGATTCCCTACATGTAAAGTAAAACATTTCAAACGTTTTTTTTTTTGTTGATTAGAGCGTACAACTAATGAAAGTCCAAAATCCAGTATCTCAAAATATTAGAATATTTACATTTGAGTTTCATTAAATGACCATCCCTACAGTATAAATTCCGGGTATCTCTTGTTCTTTGAAACCACACTAATGGGGAAGACTGCTGACTTGGCAAGGGTCCAGGAGACAATCATTGACACCCTCCACAAAGAGAGTAAGTCACAGAAGGTCATTACTGAATGGGGTGGCTGTTTACAGAGTGATGTATCAAAGCATATTAAATGCAAAGTTGACTAGAAGGAAGAAATTGGGTAGGCAAAGGTGCACAAGCAACAGGGATGACCACTAGCTTGAGAATACTGTCAAGCAAAGCCGATTCAGACACTTGGGAGAGCTTCACAATGAGTCAAATGAAGCCAGAGTCAGCGCATCAAGAGTCACCACACTCAGACATCTTCAGGAAAAGGACTACCAAGCCACTTCTGAAACAGAAACAACGTCAGAAGCATCTTACCTGGGCTAAGGAGAAAAAGAACTGGACAGTGAACAGTGGTCGAAAGTCCTCTTTTCAGATAAAAGTAAATTTTGCATTTCATGTTGAAATCATGGTCCCAGAGTCTGAAGGAAGACTGGAGACTCACAGAATCCAAGCTGCTTGAAGTCTAGTGGGAAGTTTCTGAAGTTAGTAATGATTTGGGGGGCCGTGACATCTGCTGTTGTTTGTCCATTGTGTTTTATCAAGTGCAAAGTCAATGCAGCCATCTTCCAGGAGATTTTGGAGCACTTTATGCTTCCATCTGCTGACAAGCTTTATGGAGATGCTGATTTCCTTTTTCAGCAGGACTTTAGCACTTCCAAGTGGTTTGCTGACCATGATATTACTGTGCTTTATTGGCCAGCCAACATGCCTGACCCCTGAATCTATGGAATATTTTCAAGAGAAAGATGAGAAACAGTCGATCCAACAATATACAGATGATCTGAAGGCTCAATAGTACCTCAGCAGTGCCACAGGCTGATCACTTCCATGCCACACTTCACTGATGCTGTAATTTGTGCTAGGAGCAAGTCATTTGCTGTAATATGTGCTGCCGACCAAGTATTGAGTGTACAAATGAACATACTTTAAACAACTTGAACTTTTCTGTTTTGAAAATCCATTTTTTGATTGATCTTAGGAAATATTCTAATATTTTGAGATACTGGATTTTGGACTTTCATGAGCTGTGCGCTCTAATCATCAAAATTTAAAAAAAAAAAAAAAACTTTTGAAATGTTTTACTTTACATGTAGGGAATCCAGAATATATGAAAGTTTCATTTTTAAAAATAATTTACAATAAAAAAATGAACTTTTTCACGATATTCTAATTATATGACCAGCACCTGTATATATATACATATACATACACAGCGCGTAAAATAAGTATTGAATACGTCAACATGTTTTTTTATTAAACACGGTTCCAATGCAGCAATTCACATAAGATTTTGAAGAGACATCATTATTAACTTAAGAAATCTACACAGAGAAAGAAATCATAAATTTACAATCCATAAAAAAGCTATGTGTAATAAAGGGAAATGATTCAGGAAAAAAAATATTGAACAACATTAACTGAAATTATATTTAATAGTTGTTGGAAAAACTTCAAACGAGCTTCAACATGCCTTTTTTCCGTGGTGAGCGTGCATTCTGTGGCAGTAGAGTGCATTTCCTATCGTTTTCTCTGTGAAAACTGTACCTGCTGCCTCCAAGTCTTTCTGGACCTCTTTCTGAGTGGTCCTTTGGCTACTCTTCTGACTAACCTTCTGACTCACTGATCAGAAATCTTGCGAGGAGCTCCTTTGCATGGCCAGTTGATGGTGGAATGATGTTCCTTTCAGTTGTGGAAAATGGCCCCAATGGTGCTTACATTTAGGAGTTGGAAAATACTTTTGTAACCAGTACCGTTGTTATTTATGGCAAAAATCTTGTTGTGAAAGTCTTGGGAGAGCTCTTTGCCTCTACCCATCATGAGATGTACAATACTTGCATTCAGAGGTGGGTAAGCTTTTTTCTAACCTAGCAACATGCACTAACCCAACTGATTCTAATTTGCATATAGGTAGGAGTATACTAAATCTGTTGCATTCTTGACCTGTCTTGCCTTAGTGTACTGCTTTTTCTTAGTGTGTTCACATCATTTTAATGAATTTTAATACCATTTTAATGAATTAATGTTAAAGTATTATACATGAATTTGTTTTAATGTCTCATCAGAATATGAAGACAGAAAAATACAATAAAGTTATAAATATAAAATAATAAAATCTTTGCAAATGCACCAAAGTATAAATGAATATTGTGATAGAAAGCCATTAATAATTGTCTGAGCCAGGGAGTTTCTGATCCCGCTTGTGACATTAACTTACAAGAAGAATGTTTTTATTACATACAAAAAGAAACAAAATAATGCATTTTATGCTACAAGTTGCTGAACATGACCCAAATGTGCATTTCAAGAGCAAGCATGCACACTATTAATAGATCTAATGAACCTGGTGTTTACAGTATTTAATCTGGGAATGACTGACAGCAGGAGGCAGGGAAAGGAAGGCTGTGAAGTGAGAGGATGATGTTTCTGTAGAAGTTCACTAGCCCTGTGTTTGGCTCTGGGGCTCCAGTATGATCTTGCTGCGGTCCCGAATGCAGGAGAAAGCAGCACGATGGATTTTCTGCACATTGATGTAGTTGTACTCTAAATGGACAGCTGACAGGGGAGATTCCTCCGTCCTTTTAACCTTACAGATTGATTTCACTGGAACAGAGCTGAAAACACAAAGCCATACATATGTTTCACTATCAAACGTTTCATTGCAGCAATGTACATATTTTCATCAGTATTTCTGTAATGTTTTGCAATAAAAATATAATTATTTAAACGTAAAAATCTGAAAAGCAATAAGACAAGAAACAATTTCCGAAAACAATTTAGAGTAGTTGTAGTAGTATCCTTGTTTTAAAAATGTTTACATATTTCCACTACAAAACAAGACAAAGAATGCTGATTAAGAAAATGATTACAGTGTAGTTATTGATCGATCCTGAAGAGTGTTTCTAGACCTTATTCATTCAAGTCTGAAGAGCGGTTTAGAGAGTAATACGCATCTTCATAATTACTGGCTGAACCCCAAAGCAAGCACACAAATATTTTGCAGTTCACGTAGCTCACTCTTGAGCTTGCATCAGCTATCATTTTGGTTGCTCTATCGTCTGCGTGTACAAACAAGCCTTTGAAATGCAAACTAAGACAAAAGAAATAGTCAAATCTGTGGATATCAAAATAGAGAGAATGTTTAAAGAAAAGGAAGATCAAAAAATAAATTAGTTGAGCTGAGTCTGAGCATGTGGGGAAAAAATCTAAAGGGAATGAGGATTTCAAGAAATAAAAGGCCAAAGTAGATGTTTAGATGTGATCATTGGCATAAAGTTAAGAAGGTTTCACAAATGAAGGTTGTATCCATGGGTATATATCAGCTTAACGCTATGGTTTTGTTCCAAAAATTAGTGAGACAATTAGCATTTTAAGGCATTCAAGCTGTGCTCCATAAACAAATATTTTTCTAATCATTATGCTGCCTTCTTAGATACCTAATTTTGGACAAGTTCTTTGCATTGTATGTATTTTTGGGAATTAAGCATCCCAGAATGCATTGCGATGAGCTCAGTGAAAATTTTCTTAAGATGGCATTATACATTATTCAATACTGCAAAGTATACACTACCAATCAATAAAATGCTGCCTTAGAAGGTAGCAGTATATGTAGGCTGTAGGCAGTGAGGCAACTCACTAGGTAAGGATCACAGCTTAAGTGTACTGTACATACCTTATACGGTTGTGGTCTAGACGCAATAGCTGGAGGTTCTTGAAGTGCCGCATATTGTTGGGCACCCTCTCAAACCTATTGTTGTCCAAGTGTAACTCCACCAGTGTTTGATAAACGCCACGAAATGACTTCCCCAGCACCCCGTGCTCTTCCAACAGGTTGTGGGAGAGGCGTAGGGACTGTAAGCCTGGGCGGAGGTGACTCAATGAGTATGGAGGAATGGAGTGAATGTGATTGTGCTGCAGGGAGAGTTGGCGCAAGGCCCTGGGCAGATCTGTGGGCACCACTGCCATCTGGTTATGGGACAGGTCAAGAGCTTCCAGCTTCCTGAGGAAACAGAAAGACAGAGGTGTGGTTTTACATCATGAAGTATATTAGCGGTAGGCAATATGACCAATATTTCATGTCACAATTAGTGTTGTCAAAAGTACCGACTTCGGTACCAAAAAATGTGACAATACCAGCATTTCCCCGCTGTGTGTATCTGTGTAAGCACTTGGTGAAGAGCGTCAAAGATGTCAATTTACAACATTTTTTGAAGCGTTGATCATTGTAGCCAATCACAGACATACACTCCTGAACAAAAAACTTAAGACCGGGGGAAACGTTACAAGTATTTGCAATTCGCGCTTTTGGATCTTAACCAGGTTGTAAGTACTGCGTCAAAATGCCAAAAGAAGAAACAGGAACAAGAGACAAAAAATAGAGAGTATGCAATTTATTGAAAACGCATTTAAACTCAAACAGGCTGTTCATTAGCTGATCAAAAGTTTAAGACCATAGCCCAAAAAACCCCCACAACAGAACTAAAAGTGTCAAAAAAGGACTCAGTATTGAGTAGCCCCACTCTTCTTGTTGATCACTTCAAACACTTGTTTCAGCATGCTTGATGCAACTGTTTCCAGGAGGCTGCTGGGAACGTTGCTCCATGTGGTGAAGATGGCTTCATGAAGGGCATCCATGGTCTGGAACTGATGTTCGTTTTGTAAACTTCCCTTGCCATTCATCCCCAAAAATTCTCAATGGGATTTAGATCAGGGGAACACACAGGATGGTCCAAAAGAGCTCTGGGAGAAGTCCTTCATCAGGCGAGCATTGTGAACTGCAGCGTTGTCCTGCTGAAAGACCCAGTCATTACCACACAGACGAGGGCCATCAGTCAAGAGGGATGCCCGCTGCAACATGTCCACATAGCCAGCCACCATTTGACGCCCCTGCACAACCTGAAGCTCCATTTTCCATTGAATGAAAAAGCACCCCAGATCATGATGGAGCCTCCTCCACTGTGCCGCATAGAAAACATCTCCAGTGGGATCTCCTTGTCATGCCAGTAGTGTTGGAAGCCACCAGGAACATCCAGGTTAATTTTTTTCTCATCAGAGAATAAAACTTTCTTCTACCTTTCAATGTCCCATGTTTGGTGCTCCCTTGCAAATTCCAAATGGGCAGGTCTGTGGCATGAGAAGAGATGTGGCCTTTGAAGACTTTTTGTTCTTTAAGCCCTTATCTCACAGAAGCTGTCTTATGGTTATTGGGCTGCAGTCAGCATCAGTAATGGCCTTAATTTGGGGCAAGGATCTGCCTGTGTCCTCACGGATAGCCTGTCAGATCCTTCAACTCAGTGCAGGTGAAATCTGTTTGGGTGTACCACTTGACTTTTTTCCCCCATAACTCTCAGGATATTTTAAGAAATGTAAAATGACTGTCTTACTGCGTCCAACCTCGGCAGTGATGGCGCATTGCGAGAGCCCTTGCTTGTGCAGCTCAACAATCCTGCCGCATTCAAAGACAGAAGGCCTTTTTGCCTTTGCCATCAGGATATCAAGACAGTGTGAAGTCTGAAGGAGAATGACATGAAAGCACTATTTTTGCACAGATTTTTAGTTTTTAAGGCTATGGTCTTAAACTTTTGATCAGCTGATGAACATCCTGTTGGAGTTTAAATGCAATTTTCAATAAATTGCATGCTCTCTATTTTTTCGTCTCTTGTTCCTGTTTCTTCTTTTGGCATTTTGACACAGTACTTGCAACCTGGTTATGATCCAATAGCGCAAAATGCGAATACTTGTAATGTTTCCCCCGGTCTTAAGATTTTGTTCAGGAGTGTATCTGTTGAGCGCGTGAACACAATGGCCAATCAGAGGTGTTTAAGAATTTGCTCAACAGCATTCAAAATGCTAGGGGGAAATGCTGGTATCGTCACATTTTTAAAGTTTCAGTACAGACTTGGTAACGAAGTCGATAACTTTGACAATCCTAATCACAATATTAGAGATGCACCGATTGATCGGCCAGGGATCGGAATCGGCCGATTTTCCTCATGATCGGCCCGGATCGGTGATGGGCCGATCAGTCTCACTTCTTACCGATTCCGAGCCGATCTTTTTTTTTACCAGCGGCACAGGCAATAACGTCAAATGCGCGTTCCCGCTCTCTTCTGTCACGGTGAAGTCAGTGACACACACCCGCGCGGGAGCCTTCTCTCTCACTCGCCTCATTCGCTCCGGTTAAATAGTGCTTACTGCGCATAAATTTTAATCATTTCCGCAGGTTTCGCGCTCACACCGAAAGCGCGCGCTCCACTAATCTATATTAGTGAAGCCACGCTCAGTCTCAAACAGAGATAGAAGTCAAACAGACTCACAAGTACCACAATAAGCGCCTTCCTGCGCTCAAACTGTCAAATACATACACAAGTATGTCAAAACCAGCGGCGAGTACACAGATAAACACTGTCAGTTTTGAATCGTTAAATAGCTAAGTGAACACATGTTGTGTGTAACAGTATTGGGTCTGTTGAACACCGTTCATAAACAGCAGTCCAATATTCCTGCTGCTGTCTGTCATGTTAATCAAAGAACAAAAGACAAAGAAAATCAGTTTCAGCTCTTGACTGAATACGTTTTATAACTTTAATGGTAAGAATTGATCTGTATTAATATTTACAATAAAGACTACAGAAATTAAGGTAACCAATGTAAAATAATACTGAATGTGTCATTTTACATTTGATTACTTTAATTTCTGTAGTATTTCTTACCTGAATAGAAACCCAGTTAACCCCAAAAAAACTTAGTTTCATAGCTCTCTTTATTCTATTGCATTTATTTGAGCTGTTTATATTTTATTACTGACTTTTACTTGACTTTTTTTTTTTAATGAAAATAAAACTTTGCATTGAAGAAAAGTAGATTTTTGTTTGTATATGTCAATTATAGTTCTTAGAAAGAAAATCAGAATCGGCAAAAATCGGTATCGGCCGATCTCACTTACAAAAAAAATCGGAAATCGGAATCGGCCAAGAAAATTGCAATCGGTGCATCTCTACACACTATGAGTAATTTTATTTAATGATAATGATATATATATAATAAAGTTGTTATGGTACCAATATTGTAGATACTGGTGAAATTTCACAAGTTTCAATACCACAAAAACTAAAACCATAAATATGTAAATATTGTTACATATGTAATATTTAACATGTAATCTGAAGAAATAGTCACTGAACCAATCAACACAATCAGTGGATGAATCTGAACAAATATTTTTCGTGAAGAGATGAGTCTTTAGGATGAAACTAAAATCCCCACCACTAGTAGTCAACCAGCTTCATCAGAAAGAAAATGCTTTGCTGATCTAACAGGCAGACTTGTTCTAACCAGCACGGACCATGGGAATTCATGCTTGTCCAAGCTGATCTTTACAACTTGTATTTGTGTAAACCGTGTTAGAATTTTTTTGATGTTAGTGTACATTGGTTGCAGCATATGTAGAGGGTTTCTCTCAAGTGCTGAAGGAGCTCGTGAAGTATTCTGCTGTGTTTGCACGGAGAACGGGCCCCATGGCAGGTCATTAACCCAGCACAAGACAGCTAGAGCCAAAAAAGCCTGAGAGTCATATTCGGTTAAGTGCATTTGAGTGTGTGTGTGCTCTGTGAAGGCACAAAGGCAGCAGAGCAGCAAGAATGAGTGTATGCGTTGTGGGGTTTTTTTGGGTGAAGGGTTTCGAGTTCGAGAGAGAATGTCTTGAAAGAAATGTTAGTGTATGAGAGGCTTTTGTGTTTTTCAAGAGGGGTCTGGAGGAGGCAGCTGGTGTAAGTTTACAATGTTAGTCTCAGCTGGAGTCAGGAGCACATTTCCTCTGCCTCCATAACACTAACGGCTGCCCAGTACACCAGTGCACTGAGGAGGGTCTCGTATGGCAACGAGGGTTATTATTACATCAAAAGCTACACTGACCTCCATGTGGTTTTCATTCACCCAACAAGCTCCGATACTGACCTTGAGATGAGAGATGAGACTGTAGATGTTGCAGACTGAATATCAATAAGGATCTCTGACAGTGAATGTAGCTGACAGAGGGAACCCTGAGCTATTATGTTTAGCTGTAGTTTTAAGTAAAATAAAGCAATAATTGGTATCAGCTAACCTGTGTTTTAAAAATCCACTGAATACTGAACAAAAACAGCTTTAAGTAATGTGTCAGATTCATTGTTTCTCTTTTTGTGTCGGTCTTGCCTAGGGCACAAAGGACTAGTGCCCCTCAAAAAAAGGTGCATGACGTTCCTGCTCTTTGGAAATAAGTATAAATGCTAAGAAGCAGAGGGAATTTTTTCCCTCTCTTTAGGAGATTTTCATCAACAGTTGGGTTGTTAAATAAATCCATAAACGTTTTATTATGCATGTGCGCAATGGACCACTGTCACAAGAGAGCCAACACAATAATTTACAGCCAGACACACAACACACACACACACACACACACATATATATGTATGTATGTATGTAATATATACTATATATACAGTTGAGCTCAAAAGTTTACATACCCCTTGCAGAATCTGTGAAAATGTAAATAATTATAACAAGATAAGAGGGATCATACAAAATGCATGTTATTTTTTGTTTAGTACTGTCCTAAGTAAGATATTTTACTTAACAGATGTTTACATATAGTCCACAAGACTAAGTTTGAACCCTTGATTCTGTTTTTTTTTTTTTTTTTTTTTTTTTTTTTTTGTGATGGTTGTTCATGAGTCTCTTGATTGTTCTGAGCAGTTAAACTGAGCTCTGTTCTTCAGAAAAATCCTCCAGGTCCCAAAAATTATAAAAAGTTCAAACATTCACTGATGCTCCAGAAGGAAACACGATGCATTAAGAGGGGGGCTCTTAATTCAAAACTTTTGAATAGGATGAAGAAGTCCAAATTTTTCTTATTTTGTTTAAATATCAGATTTTTCATTTAGTACTGCCCTTCGGAAGCAAAAGAAGATATTTTCACATTTCCTGGAAGACAAATTAAGTACAATTTACCTCAATATTCAAATTCAAAAAGTTTTCACCCCCAGGCTCTTAATGCATTGTGTTTCCTTCTGGAGCGTCAGTGAATGTTTGAACCTTTTTTAATAGTTGAGTTTGAGTCCCTCAATTGTCCTCGGTGTGAAAAGATGGATCTCAAAATCATTCAGTCACTGCTGGAAAGGGTTCAAATACGCAAAAAATGCTCAAAAACTTAAGATTCTGCAAAACCTGGAGGATTTTTCTGAAGAACAGAGCTCAGTTTAACTGCTCAGAACAAACAAGAGACTCATGAACAGCCATCTCAAAACAAAAAAACAGTGATAGATCATCCAGGTAACCACACACAGTATTGAGAATCAAGGGTTCATAAACTTTTAAATGGGGTAATTTTTATAAATTCAGCAATTTTTTTTTGTCTTGTAGATTATATGTAAACATTGTTTATGTAAAATATCTTACTCAAGACAATACTAAATAAAAAATAACATGCATTTTGTATGATCTCTCTTATTTTAATAAAATTATTCACATTTTCAAAGATTCTGCAAGGGGCCAATACATCCATTTCATTTGTGATTAAAATATCTTAAAATGTAATAAATTTATATATTTTATATTCTGCCATGATTTTATAACATCATATATCAACATAGTGCAAAATGGTATTAAAATTATGTGTTGAAGACATTACTTTTATGAGAAAGAATGTCCGGAAAAATGAATTTCATTGATGTCATTCAGCATAACCAATATAAAGGGACCATTTTGAATCAAGACATGCAGTCAATATCATGTGACATCATTCAGACACCTGCAAAGGACCACATGGTCGTGAAGCAAAGTAACTAACTCTCTTTAAACTATTTGAAAAATTCATGTTTTCACTTGCTCATGCGCATGTCCCGAAACATCAGGTCATTCGGTACAACTGTTATAAAACATGGAAAATGTTGTAATATTTTAAAAACTTGTACTAAATATAAAATGTTTGATTGTCCTTTTGCCAGCTAGCTAGCTAGATATCAGTCTGTTAGCATTGTTTGAAAATATCGTCATTCAGTATAACTAAAAGTGGCATTCAGTAAAACCGACATTTTGGTTAAACCGAATGACTTTTTTGGTGACAAACTTAGTTCATCTTGTAAAAAAATAAATAGATAAAAATAAAAAAACAAAAGTAGTGTTAACTGATTGTAAAAACCACATAATCTCATTAACACTTAATAAAACTTCTAAATTAATTATATCTCCATTATGTTTTTTTACGCTTTTAAAAACCTTCGTTTTATATATGTGTGTGTGTGTGTAAATAAATCATAATTAAAGAACATAAGAGCCTCGGATTATAAAGCAGTTCCAGGATTATTGGCTTCTGATGTCCTAGTCAGATTTGTGTAGTTTCCACACAGATCTCCCCCACTGACTAGCCAACAACGGTGGGCATCCTCAGGGAGCACTGCTATAATGAGAAGCAGAAGAGCACGGCTGCCACCACATGTCCACAGGCACACCGATTCAAGCGTTGCACAACCGCCCTTACGTAACCTGGCACGCGGGACAGGAAGACCACTGTCATGATGAAGCGCATTTCGTTAGATCTCATGTTATATCATGCATGCGGGAGACCCAGGCTCAGCCAAACTCAGCCCTTTCTTTTCGGGCACTATGATGAGATAACTATCTCCAGCTGAGGCTTTGCAAATTCATGTTCTTTTTCAGATTCAGAAGACAGGTTTTGAATATTTTTTTCACATTTTAAGAGTGAACAGCACCTACTTGTGTATATCTCTCCTCAAAACTGCTGGCTCTTGGTTGTCTCCTCAGGCAGAGACACTTTATATAACTCATTATAAAATAAGAATGTGCACTTCTAGTTAAAACTGCACTAACTTGCGTTTTTGTCTCCCTGTGTGAGAAAACAAGCAGTGCGTGTCCTCTGTCTCACCCCCCTGCCTCATTCCCGTAAGCTCAGTCCAGCTAGCGCATCAACACTGTCCTCGCCATCCATCAAAATCCTCAGTCTCAGGTCATTGGCCTGCAGAGGAGCCCTCTCCCAGCACACCCTGTTCTTCACCCCGAGAACCAAAACAACCCTCCAGATGACAGGGGGCATGTAGTGTCAATGCACACACACAAAAACATTGTGCACCTATATAAACACACCAGCATATAAACACACACAGAGCACTGTGGTCCTTTATCCCCAAGTTGCACAGATTCCCATGACATTTGGCTGCGTATTGAAGTATTGTCACTTTTAAAGAAACTTGTGACTCCCATTAGCAGCTAAGAGAATTAAACCATGAAGGTTGTTAAGTGCAATTAAAAACAGTAATTAGATTTAATAGGTCTGGCACTTGAATCTTTAATTATAGGATAGTTGCGGCCTAATGGTTACAGTCGGACTTGTAACCCGAAGGGTGGCGGGTTCGAGTCTCAGTACTGTCATGAAACGGAGGTGAATGAACAGCACTTTCTTTCACTCCCATTACCCACAACTAAGGTGCCCTTGAGCAAGGAACCTAATCCCCGATCACTCCCTGGGCGCCGCAGCAAAAACGGCTGCCCATTGCTCCGGGTGTGTGTTCAATATTCACTGCTGTGTGTGTGCACTTGGATGGGGGAAATGCAGAGCACAAATTCCGAGTATGGGTCACCATACTTGGCCACATGTCACTGTCATTTTTTAAAAGAGAAGGACAGAGCTCAAGGAAGTTAGGAAAGGCTATACACACAATGTTTAAAGGGTTAGTTCACCCAAAAAGGAATAATCTGTCATCAATCTGTCATGTGTTAAACATGTATGCATCACAAGCTAGAACAAACCTCACTGGCTCATGTGCGTCACATGTTTAAGCTTCTGTGTTTACCATGTTTGCTGATCATGATTTATATGTGAATAAAAGCCTAAATTAAATCTGTTCATCATATAAAGCATTTGGACTAAACTGCTTCATTCATATGGATTTGTTTTTGTTTGTTTTTTGGATCTTCAAAGTTTTAGTTGCATTGACTTTCAACGGAGAAACAGAAATCTCTCAGGCTTATCTTAAAAGATTAGTTCACTTTCAAATGAAAATTACCCCAAGCTTTACTCACCCTCAAGCCATCCTAGGTGTATATGACTTTCTTCTTTCTGAATGACGCATCCGAGCTTTATAATGGCAGTAAGCGTTACCAAATGTATGAGCTGAAGAAAGTGTCTCCATCCATCATAAACATATTCCACACAGCTCCGGGGGAAGTGGGGATGGGTTAATAAAGGCCTTCTGAAGCGAAATGATGCATTTGTGTAAAAAACAACAAAAAAAAAAAACATATTTAACAAGTTATGAAGTAAAATATCTAGCTTCCGCAAGTTACAAAGAAAGCGTAAACTAGCGTCGCCAGTAAGTTCATATCCGTAAGTTGAATAGGGAAGGTGTAGGACGTAGCGTAAGCTTTTTGAACTGCAAGAGTTTTACACTATCTTCGTAAGTATAATACGGAAGGCGGAAGCTATTATACTTCATAACTTGTTAAAAATGGATATTTTATTTACACAAATGCATTGCTTCGCTTCAGAAGGGCTTTAGTAACCCTCCGTGTGGAGTATGTTTATGATGGATGGATGTGGATGGAAGCACTTTCTTCAGCTCATACTCGTGAACCCTGTTCACTGCCATTATAAAGCTCGGATGCGTCAGGATATTTATTAATATTTCTCAGATTGTGTTAACCAGAAAGAAGAAAGTCATTTACACCTAGGATGGCTTGAAAGTGAGTAAAAAAACTTGGGGTAATTTTTTCAAAGAGGAATAAAAGTCTTATGGGTTTGGAATGACATGAGGGTGAGGAACTGATGACAATTTTCATTTTTGGGGTGAACTTTCCCTTTAAGTGTTTATCAGGGACTTTTATCCAAGGTGATTTACAAATGAGGGAAATCACAATTTCTCATACAGGAGCCATCAACTTCACTGAATTGGAATTTGAAATGTAATGGCAGGAAATGGAATTTACTGAATTGCAATTCAAAATCAACGCAGTTCATTTTAGGACCCTCGTCTGCAAGTTAACTTTATGTATATAATGTATGAAAATATGATGATAAACTTTACTATTCTTTACGGTTCTGAATTTCTTGGACTTCAGTTCATTTAAATTCTTTCTTACATTTCATTTCAATTCAAATTGCAATTCTGCATCCTGTTTGCAATTTAATTAAAATTCAGGAATTAAATTGGGCATCCTCAATTCAATTATGAATGGCACACAACCCAGAGTAGAACAGAAGCTAGAGCAGAAGTGCAAATGCAGAAATGTATAAAAGAGTTTATTTAAAGGAGGGGCCTTTGTTTATATGCAGGGGGTCTGTAATAGCTTGTTCTCAATAATTTCAATGGCAATTCTGGCACAGATCCCCAAAGAAGTACACAATTTGTCATCTTTGGACCAAATTCTAAGCTAATCATCTCTGATCACAGCTGGAAATGACTGATCACAAAGAGGCTTCAGAAAAATATCGTCATGGCTACATCTTTATTTATGTGTATATACTGTATGTGGCTGGGTTGCTACATGAGCGTAAGTTTGAGAAATGGAGTGGTAAGGAGGTGTTGATGGAGCTGGGATTTAGTGGTATTTACACTGGGTCCATGGTGCCGTTATAGACATTATTTGGGCTGACAGGCACTCATAAAGGCTGAAGAAATTGAAATAGACAGTAAAAGACCTGCCTTATCTCGAGGAGGTTCACAGATTTGTGCAGAGATAATAGTATGGTGCTGCAGTGTTTGGGTAGATCACAGACTCACACACGCGTGAATGCACGCACACACACACACACACACATCTAACAGCACAATTTGGTTACACTGTAACGTTATTTTTAAAATAAAGAGCCTGTATATTTGAGCTGATGGCTGATCAAAGCTTACTTACGCTCACTGCAGCTAATAACAGGTTACCTTAAAAAAGCAGCTGGAAAGCAAACAGTGCATCAGCCATGGCAACAGTTCCAATGATAATGCAGATGTTGATGAGAGTGAAAGCGAAATTCCTTCTATTCCCACTTTGAATGGCACCGTTTCAAAAAGACTTGCAATTCGCAAGAAAAGAAAATGAGTAAAAGATGTTAGAGCTGAATAATGTATTAGTATGATTTGCTGACGGTATGAGAGTCAGTGTAAAAGCGGGAATGGAAAAGACAAAAAGCTTACAAAGCAAAGAAAGTTGTAATGAAAGGCCTCATTTTACTGTATGCCGCCACTTTGGTCTGTTTCTCACAAAAAAGCTATTGTATAACTTCGGAAGACTTGGAATATAAGTCAAAGGCTACTTTTATGATAATGTTATGTTGCTTTTGTGTCATTTTAGAAGCTTGAAAGCTTCATTGTATATATCTGTACTTTGGCAACTCATAGAAATCCACAAAATATTTCTCAGCAGGAATGCTTGAGCATCACAGTCACCCCTGTATGAATCATACCCCACACATTCACCGTCACACAGCCAAGCCATAACCAGTGCTGTAAACCGCTTCATTTGGCTGATCAGCGGCCAGCCAAACATCTGCTTTCACCACAATACAAGTGCAAACTGTTATCCATGAGTGAGCTTACGCTTAATTACAAAATTTAGTAGAAATCTTCCAAGTACAATCCTACATAAAGTCTTTATTACTCATGCAGGGCTCCAGACTGCGCCTAAAACGGTCGCATTTGCGACTAAAAATATTAATTTGCGAGTGATATTTTTGCTTAGGTTGCCATTGGCGACAATACAAAATCACGTTATGACTGTAAAATTTGCATGTTATTTGCTAAAAGTCGACTTTGTCGCCGCCTTGCCTTAAAGTCAAAAGATGGCGTTGTTGCGCATCCTTCAGGCTCTTGCAACAGTGCTTCAGAGCAGCTCACAATCAATGATTAGCGCACATTAGTCTAATGCTGATCAATTATGACAAAGTTTATATTATTCATATTGTAATGTGTTGTAAACGGTTGTAACGACGTAGTTTTTTTATCTTCCTCATCTGAACTTGAATGAGCACTGGCAAAAGGACAGCACAGGCATTTCAAAATAAGAGTCCTGCTGTATTTTGGCCTGTTCATTAATCAAAGTCGTATGTATATCAATTTCCCCTGATTTTTATTTGGTTACACAAACCAAATTTAATATATTTATTTCCATATATTTATATTTATTTTCATTTGATTCAAAGTAAACTGTTGTAGCTTCAGGAAGGAAACATTAAGAACATTATTTGACACATATTATTCAATATAAAGATTATAGTTTTTTCATTGCTTGAAATAAATGTTAATACTGAAATAAAAATTTATAAAAACTAAACAGCCATGTTTAAAAACAACCAAAAATAAAAACAAAACAAAACAAAATATTAAAACTTTTAATTAGATTCTATAAAAATCTAATTGGATTCAAAATATTAACAAAAACTATAATAGTATAAATAGTGACATTCATTTCCCAGAAAAATCACAAAATGAAAATCCTGAAACTGTAAAGGGGAGATATATATAAAAACAACAGGAAGGCTAAAAGTAAGTGATTTAAATATTTAAGTTCTTAAAAAAATTATCTGGCGCCTGTTTTTTTCCCCCTATAGGCTCTTTAATGATTTTTTTTTTTTTTTGTCTGGAGCCCTGTCATGGAATTAAGTTTGGATTTCCAAAAAACTGGGACATGGTAAGTATGTTCTCTGGCTTGTTTTTCTAACTTCACCCCATCTCTCAGTGTGTCTGACAGGGCAAAGGGCAGAATGAGTGATGAGTGAGCACTCTGTCACTTCTGCCTCCCGTATAATACACTCCTGAGGATGAGTGATGCGAGACCTTGGAGAAGCACATCTACCATGGTCTCCGGAAACTATGAGGCAGATGCAGGCTGACAGCAGGGCCAGAATAAATGATCACCCTCCTTCAAATGATTCTGATGATGACGAACACACAGGAAGTGAATTCTACCAAAACACATTTAGCAACAGGGCGGGTTAGACTGCTCTCAGTGTGGTGTTTGTGCACCATCTAGTGGCTAACAAGGAAAATGCCAAGGAACCATTTATACATTTCATATTTAAATCCATTTTATAAAATGGGTAAATATATAAATATATTTAGCAGTTACAATTATAATTCATATATTTATATACATTTAAAAATTATAACAATATATTATATTAAATATTTTATATAAAAATATAGATTTTTTCACTATTTATGACAAAACTTGCACTGGAACTCTGTATATATAGATGATTTTTTTATGGAAACAATTAAATCAATTTGATAAATTTTGACAATTTATATTAAATATATGTTTTATAAAATATTTTCTATAATAATATAAATATATCAATATATATTTTATACAATTTATAATGCACTAAAAATGTTGAAGCAGGTTGCCATTCCTCGAGTGATAAATCTAAAACTATAATAATGTGTATTAATAAAGTATAAAAATGTGCATGTGAGACTCACGGCAGTTTAATCCAAGCCTCGGGGTAGATGCTGTTCTCTTTCAGGAGGTTGTGACTGAGATCTAACACCTTCAGGTGGACACACTTATCCAGAAGCCTGTCCTGCACCTCCACTATTTGATTTTCCTGCAACCTTAAGTCCTGCAAATACACCAAAACCTATCAAAATACAAAATCTCTAAACTTATACAGAGAAGCAAGTGACTGAAACATTGGCTGGAATACAGAACTGACCTCTAAAGATGGGGGTAATCCCGCTGGAATGGAACTGAATCTGTTTTTATCCAGTCGTAAATATTTAAGTGCCTTCAGAGGTTTGAAAGCCCAGGGTGCAATACTGCCCTCATAGAGGATGTTTCCTGTCAGTTCTAAGACTTGTAGATTAGTCAAGCCTGGAAAAAATTAAATGTTATTAGTTATTTCAGATGTATCAGTAATTTTTATTTATTTTGAGCTGTCCTGGACTTATACTGACACCTAGCGGTGTGGATGTGACCTCACACAAAAGCAGAAGCTAAATTATTTGTACTAATGACCTATTAGCAGTCTAATTTAGGTATATCTTCTGAGCAAAAGTGAAAGTTACTACGATAAAGCAAGTAATATTGGCCTGGGGTCTCATTTATAAAACTGTGCGTAGGATCCCTACTAAAATTGTACGTACGCGCAAAAGCTAGATTCTACGTACGCATAAAAAAAAAATCTGATTTATAAAACCATGCGTACGCCAGAACCTGTGCACAAATCCCTTTATAAATTCCAGTCAGCGGAAGATTGTGCGTACGTGCATCTCCACCCTGTCTCCTCCCCGAAATCACCATTTTTTACTATGCATAACCTCATCTGCATATTATTTCCATACATATTCCCATCCACGTGACACCACGGTTAACGCAGTCAAAGGTACAAGACATTGGAAAATATTAGATATGGACTATAAATGCAATTTGTGCCACACATTATATTGATAAAGATCACCCAATATCCTCTTTATGTTTTAGAATAAATATATCAAAACATCCATAAAAACAAAATTGTATAAAATACTTCAGATAAAGGTTTTAGAATAGAGTTGGTTGATTCATTAATTTCCACTGGCCAGATAGTATTTTAATAGTTTTAAACAATTCAAATCAAATTTATGCAGTTTTGCTGATAAGGTGAACATATATTTTAGGACATTTATAGACTATTTTTAGTGGAAACAGATCGGCCTACTTATTTATTGCAGTGTAAATACAATTGTCTGACTCGGCGCGTCACTGACAAAGTATTTTAAAAAGAAAACATGCAAATCTTACCGTTTTCCTCAAATTATATTCTTCAAATGGTAATTGTTTGAAGATCCTTCACACGACATCAACAGCTGTGGTTGTACAGTAAGATATTATTGGACCTATTCAAAATGGACCGTTCGACCACCGAATCCAGCAGTGTCTTCCATAATATCGAAGTTAAGTGCGCATCAATGATCGTCATTCTCGAAAAAATATTTTGTCATAACATCTGCAGTTTAGTTTAAAGAGGAATTATTGTGCTCCCAGCGCTCCTCGCTTTCATTAAAGCAGCGTGTCACTGGAAAAGTGATCGAAAGTAGCACATCTACTATCTCAATTCATATCACTTTTGTCTCCAGAATGTGCGTACGCACGGCTCAAAGTTTGCTTAAAGGTGCGCACATTCTCCTGTCAAGTTTGTTTTTATAGATCAACACCTTTGCGTGGGAACTGGCGTACGCACGTTTCCAGCCCCGTTTTATGCGTACGCACACTTTATAAATGAGACCCCAGGTCATGTGATCTTAACGACTCACTCCATGTACAATAAAACAATCTCCTGTGAGTGCACATTATTTTAAACATATTATCTAAAAGTACTATTCAGTTCTTTATCTGTAAACTGACAAAAAAATGACTAAAGAAGAACTCTGACGTTCCTCATAATAATGTTTCTACATCTAAACTTACATAAATCCATACCAAAGCCAGGAATAAACTCATGTTTGTGCAGCTGGCATGAAAAAGCACAAACCTTTGAAGCTGTGTGAAGCCAGTTGGTTTATTTTATTGCTGTTTATCTTTAGATCCTCCAAAGAAGATGGCAAGCGTGGAATTGTTGTAAGTTCATTGCCGTCAAGTTTCAGACTTTTCAGCTTTGTCAGATTCTGTTAAAAAAGCAGAAGAAAAAAAAAAACGACACACTTTTCAACTTGGGACTCAGTGGTTATATCCTGTCTGATTTGGGTCTAGTGAATAGTTTCCACTGTGCCTACGACCAAATGAAAAGCCTCATGTTGGTTAAATTATTTTAATGTTAAGACAGGTATTTCACACCGTGCTGCCCCAGACTACTGGGCCTGTATTATTTTTCATATACTGAATGTCATAAATTGCCACTGTAAATTGTGCACTTGTTTCCCTCCTCAAAGGAACATTTACTCTTCATGCTAATTTCACTAACATTGCATAGACAGTCCATTTTCCATTGGTCAGAGTTCCTATTTTCATGGAGCTGGGTTTGCTTTGGGAGTGTTGTGTTTGGTCACTTCTCAAGGTCTCCCAGTGGGAAATCCGGAATTATCTAGGCCCGACATATATTTAGCAGTTATAATTTGAAACTTTGTGTTTTTAATTTGTATGTTCTTAAAAATCCTGAATAAGATGAAACTTTTTTTTTTTTAGATTTGATGTAGACATGTACAGTACTTAAACTTTAAGCATTATAGATGTATATAACTGGTATAATTACAGGGATAAAGAAATGGCAGTACCATAAAGAGACTTAGGTCGAAAGAGGAGTCGTCCAGCATGTTCATACTTAGGTCAAGCTCTTCAAGATCTGGCAGTCCAGAAAAACCACGGGAAGGAATTCTTGTTAAGTTATTCCCTGTTGAGACAGCACATTGGTTAAAATGGCTGGGCTTATTACAAGACACAGCCGACATAAATTATAGAGTGTCTCAGTGATCCATATACTTATGTTGGATCTTTCAGCTTGTCCAGACCTTACCAGGCAGTTCAAGTATGGTGACTTCCAGGTTCGTGATGACTGGCAGGTGGGACAAGCCAATCTGCTTGCAGGAAATTCTAGTTTCTCCATATTGGCAGCCTTCTGGTAATGAGTCTATGAATCCATCTTGGGTCAGGGTGCTGTTAGAGGCATCATTCTCCTCCTCTTCGGCTTCCTCTTCTTCATTTTCCTCTTCCTCCTCTTCTTCTTCTTCCTCCTCCTCTTCTTCTTCTTCTTCTTCCTCATCATCATCTTCCTCATCTTCATCTTCATCCTCTTCCTTTTTCTTTGCTTTCTGCTCTTCCCCTTGGTCCATAAGGCGTTTTTTTTCCTCTTTGAGTTCCCTCAAGATTGCGTTTAGTTTCCCTGCTGCCCCACCCCATCTCTCCAACACAGCATTGAGCTCCACCCACACGGCCTCAGTTCGCCCCATAGCTGACTGGTGGGACACAGAGGGAACATGGCAGGAATCGAGCCCATTAGTGACACAGGAATGACCAGAAACATACTGAACAAACTAAACAAACTAAATATAGTGGACAAATAGCACAGACAGGAATAAAGGAGGTGGAAAATGAGAGGTTGAACATTAAGACGGGAAGCAAAAATAGGCTTATAATTAGCATTTATGGTATGGTCGTGCGATCTTGGACTGCCAGAATACACATACTTGTTCCACTGTAACAACAGTAGCAGCTTGTGCAGCAAACAGGCATTACTATGGGACATGAATTCAATATTTACTGTTTTCTATTTATTTCATCACACTATTTGATGTAAGAAACCAGGATAGTGATGTTTTGACTGCAGAAATACAGTCTCACCTTTGTATCTGTGGCAGTGTCGCTCGATTGCTTCGTTCTTTGTGCTTGATTGGCTCTCTTTTCACCTGCAAATTCAGCCATGATTCAACACAATTAAAAAGTTTTTAAAGAAACTAATACTTTTATTCAGCAAGAATGCACTAAAATGATCAAAAGTGATAGTAAAAACATTTACATTGTTACAGAAAAAAATAGTTTCAAATAAATGTTCTTTTGAACTTTCTAGTCTTCAAATAATCCTAAAATGATTATAGTTTCCACAAAAAGCACAGATGCTATTGATAATAATAAGAAATGTTTCTTCATCAAATCAGAATATTAGAATGATTTCTGAAGGATCATGAAGACTGGAGTAATGATGCTGAAAATTTAGCTTTGACATCACAGGAATAAATTACATTTTAAATGTATTAATATAGAAAACAATTATATCGTAAATTTCACAATATTACTGTTTTTACAGTATTTTTGATCAAATAAATGCAGCCTTGGTGAGCATAAGAGACTTTAAATGTTGAAACAATAGATACAATATTCAAAATGAAGAGAAACATGGTTTATACTCTTTCAGGTTGTCAAATGTTAGTGGGTCATATTCATAGTTAACGTGACTAACTACACTTGCGGTTACTCTGTTAGGACACCTGTGTGAACTTGAGGAGAACTAAAATCACCTTGAGAACAAATTATTGTAAAAACGGCCCAGAAATGTAAAGTTAGCTCAGTGAAAATCCATAATTTGTTTGCAAATAGCACTTGCTTTCATATTTTGTTATCTAATACAATATAATTCATCAATTTTAAATGAAGTGTCATTAAAAGACTTTTCAATGAGTTTAACTACTTTGAACAAGAAAAAGTATAACAGACACCATGAACTTTTTTTTACTTTTTGTCTGACCAAGTCCTGAGATTTCATCCTGTGCCACTGCTCTTGAAATCATAATTACTATAATTATTGCTCTACTCACCTGATACTGATTCTGAAGAAGAATCCACCGGTGGATGCTGTGAGGATGAAACATCAGTAAGAGGTGACAATGTGATGAGCGAATCCAGATCGTTCAGCGCTTCTCCGTCCACAACTAAAACTCCTAAGCACAAGCAGAACACCAAAAAAGCCTGCATGGTTCTGATCCGATCTGTTCAGATGCTCACTGTGTACCTGCAGGCTCACCTCCAGCTGCCCTCTTAAATTCTCTCTTAGTCAGTAGTGAGAAGGAGGAGGAGGAGAAGAAAACAGGGAGGAGATCACAGTACGTGGTTAGACGTGTACAAGGACCTTCATTGCCAGGAGTTCACAAAAATATCAACCCCTCCTTATAAAGTCAACGGTTGTGCCAACAAACACTAGAGTTGGGACAAAGAGAGAGAAAGAGAGGCAGGGAGATTATGGTCAATGTCAGTCACGTCATGCCACAATGACACAGTGTTCACACCTTGTAGCACTTGAGATGGACAAATGAGAGACTTATCCAAACAAGAGGGCAGTGAGCCCGACAGCCTGACTGACCCGTACAGAGATCTCTCTCCGACTCCATGTCTCGTCCTCAACATGTTCCTGCCTGGCACTCTGCCATTAGCACGTATGTAAGAAAAAGAAAAAGACCTTGCCAAAAGAGAAAGACATGGTTCTCTAACTCATAAAACAAACACATGGAGGCAGACAGGCATACAGACAAATGCAATGTGTTCTCAAAGCATACAGCTACACACTCCTCTTGTTTATGGAGATTACAGG
This sequence comes from Megalobrama amblycephala, assembly GCF_018812025.1. Classification (NCBI taxonomy): domain Eukaryota; kingdom Metazoa; phylum Chordata; class Actinopteri; order Cypriniformes; family Xenocyprididae; genus Megalobrama; species Megalobrama amblycephala. The sequence goes on along the minus strand of NC_063067.1, from coordinate 13,902,855 downwards.
CTGATATATATATATACAGTGGCTAAGTCACATTTAAAATGTCTGAATGTAAAGGCGTTTGATACTTAGACTGCATTTCTTGGGCTTTATTTTAAATAAATGCCATTGGGTTTAATATTTTGTTTTCTAATGCAATGACATTTTAAGTGTGGCATCAGTGTCGAAATAATACACAGTCTCTTTTTTATTTCAAGCATTAGTGTGAAATCAGAGATTTGGGAAATCTAACTGGCTGTGGGGGAGGACAGAAGGATGCTTAAAAAAGCCTGAGTTAAGGTTGGTCGAATGTCTCACACACACATACAAACAGACAGGCTCTTAGGGTCACATTGTATAGGGAGAGATTGTTTGCATTTACATTTACTCCATAAAGTATCACTGCAGAGCGAGATACTGCCTTGCAACTCTGTTTAAATTTGCTCAGACAACACAGGCTACAAAACGGGCAACAACTCTGAATGTTGAAATAGGAAGCTTATTTTTAAGTGCACTTGAGAAATTTTCATACCTTTTTTCATTTTTTTAATCTTATTTTTTATAACTTTATTCTATTAAACAAAAACATTCCATTTCTTTTAAAAATAAAATGCTCAAAAAATAAAAATTTTGTTACACACACACACACACACACACACACACTCCTAAGAACCAGGATTTTTTTTTAAATTATTTTTTATAATTATTTTTTATATTTATTATTTTTTTATTGTCATTTCATTGTTTGGAGCATAAGAAATAAATGGATAAAACATTTTTGAAAAAAGAAATTTTATTTAAAAAGATATTTTGTTTAAATAAATAAATAACAAGGCATGAATATCCATGTATAGGCAAAAACAATGGATTTTTTTTCATTCATCAAACAATTTTTAGGTTTCAGGATTTCCTTTAACCAAACATTGTATAAAGATGATTCTCAACTATGTTATGAAAGATATAACAAAATGATTTGATATACTATTTTACTCTATGCAATAGGCTATGTGCAGGGTTTAAGTGGGTTGCATGATACATTGTATCTAATTTGCATATTAATGAGTTCTTGCAGCAACATGTAATGAAAAATGATGTGTAATAATGGGATTAATAATTGGCAACATTTTCATAAGTGTATCTAATATTTCACAGGAATATTGATATATAATGCTTATGCTTTAAAGGGGTAGTTCATTGCAATTTCACTTTTTTAGTAAGTGTGTAATGTGGCTGCTTGAGCATAAACAATGTCTGCAAAGTTAGGACACTCAAAGTTCAATGCAAAGGGAGATATTTCCTTTCAAAGAGTTGTCTGTTTAAGGACTACAACAAACGGCTGGTAGGGACTACAACGAGCTTCTTCCTGGGTTGGTGACATCACTAACCCTAAAATTTACATAAACCCTGCCCCCGAGAACACGCAACAAAGAGGTGAGGCCATGTTATTGCATTACAGTACATAACACAAATGCAATAGCATATCATAAAAACAAGATGACAAATTATAACTGTAATTAAACTAAACTATACCTGTTCTATCTTCATGCAGCATATATTCTCTGGCTCTGTAAGCATCTCACAACAGTTCCTACACAAGCGATTTATAGATTATCATGACAGAATATGCTAATCAATGACTTTAAGATAGTTAACTCCACATCAGCTACATAAATTCATCAACTAACCGTTCAGAAACGTCCTGTTGCATTCTACAACTTCTTCTTGAGTCTCTCCATCATTGTCCGACTTCGGTTTGAACATAAAAGGCTGAACAGTTTCTGACATTTTCAGTGAGTCTGTGTGAGGTAATCGCTGTTGCTAACACTATGCGCTAACCTATAGTGCTAACACAAGCTATTAAAACTCTTTGTAGCAGCAGCAGCAGCTCATTTGCATTTAAAGGGACACACACAAAAACTGAGTGGTTTTGCTCACCCTCAAAAAGAGACAAATTTAACATGATATAAAAAATGATCCGTGGGGTATTTTGAGCTAAAACTTCACATACACACTTGACATCTTGTAAAAGTGGCATTATATGACCTTGATGTCCACTATAGTGGACGTATGAAATTGACATCCTTTTTTTTAAAAGAAAGTCATATTCAGATTTCAAACCCCGTAACAATTTCCTGAGATGTTGATTTATAACAATTTGAAAACTAGTCAGATTTAAACCATAATTACAAAATATCATATTTCCTTAAAATTGCAAAATTTTATCATTCAATCAATGTCAGTCACATTTAAAGTCCAAGGAGAGGGAGACAAAAGTCTATGCTTGGGTCTCAGGAGGATATATATATATACACTAAAATTATAGACTATTTATTAGTTTTCATTTAATTCATTTTAGTAACTGAGTATGCTTGTTCTAAAGTTACTTGGAAGAAATTTGTCACAAAATTTAGGCTTTTTCTAAACTTCTCCCAACACAACCAAGGTCCCTGAATCTCTGCTTCAAGTACCATTTTAAAATGGATGACCCTGTATTTCTGTCCAAACAAACAGTGGGTAAGAGTGAGACAGTATCTTGTAATTTTACGCTATCTGGCAAAACCACTTTGCCAGACTGCTGCTCTTCGTACAAATGTCTGTCCATAGTGAGTCACGAGCGTGTGTTCTGCTGACCTGTCCGGTGTCCAACTCCTTTGTCCTCATTGCTCCACACACACCTTCTGAACCGGTCAGTGTCTCAGCTGTTACATGTTCTCAGGATGAGGTGGCTGCGGTCGGTGTATGCTGGCCGTGGAGAAAGCTGCAGAGAACGTGGGCAGAGAAAGAGAGAACCAACATCATATCATTAGCTAGACTTCCAAAGTGAAAACAAGAAGAGCTTCCCCTAACACAGCAAATGTTTGGATAAATGAACAAGATTACACTTTCATACTTTTTATGAAATTATACTATTTGTGGATGAATTGTATGGGCATGTACTTTGTAATCTCCTACTCTGAGAGTCTTTTAAGGGAAGGTTCATGGCTAGTTGGTGGTTCTTTATTTAGGCCAGAGGAATCCAGAATAGCATAGCATATCATTGTGATGTCAGCTCCGGTGCCATTAGTCTTTCATCCTGGTTGTCTTGTGGCCTAAATGACACTGATGCTGTCTAATTTTGACATAAAATACTGACTGATTTGTAGAGAACGATGAAGAAGGAAAAAAGAAAGAAAAGAAACAGAAGGACCAATGTAATAATTCACAAAAAAGTTCACATGTTTTTAAGTAGCTCAGGCACAAGACGTGACTTGACTGCTGGGTTCACTTCTCTGGATTTAATTATAGAAATAAAGGTGGACTTGTGGTGCATGGATGCCACAGTGAAGCAGCTGTTTACATATCACTAACCTTAGGACTTGAATAATTAGATGTCTCCCCTGATCTTTCAATCAGAATTGCATTTAAAATGGTTCCTTCAGTCAAAAACATATTACTTTTTTATCTACAACAGAAAAATAATTTATGGATTCAACTATCAGAGATTATTTGAATATACTGTATATTGGGTCCAAAAGTCTGAGACCTTAGTTAAAGTGCTTCTTTTTTGCATTTAAAAAAAAAAAAAAAAAAAAAATTATCACTGCAAATTGCATTAGACACAAAATTCTGAGTGATTTAATACCTGAAATTCATGAACTCCACTAGTTTGTGTGAAATCTTATGATCATGTTGTCCAGCATGATTTAAGGTGATCTAAAGATTTCTTTAAAGGACCCACACCCTCAACAAACCCAAACAATGGTTAAGATTTAATAATAAGAAGTGCTATTGGCTTCTTTGATTATAGTCATTTAGCAGTGCCTGCCACAAGAATGGAGTCGTGATGCTTCTCAACAATGATTGGCAAATGCAGGTGACCGTTGGATAAGTTTAGAACTTGATATGGGGTTGTTGCGCAGGCTGCCTGGGAGACCAGTGCCAAGGACTTATTGTCATAACTCGAGTTCTCCTGCCTGTTGTCTCTGACATTCCTCCTCTATTTATAGCCCATACCATCCCTAACCCCTTTCCTTTTTCACCCATCCCTCGCTCTCTCAGATAGGGAAGGGGAGTGACAAAAGGCTTTGTCTTTTCTAAGCCATCCATTCCAGCCATAAAGGCCAAGGCAGGTGGCCCGGGGACTCTTCGTCCTGTGTCTGACGTGAAGAGAGGAGTGCTGGGTGACAGGGCATCAGTGCTGGATTACCTGTGAGGAGTTTACAGACAATTTCAAAAAGAAAAACCCTAATCCAGGACAGCCATGGATGATGTATATAAAGCAGCGGTAAGTTACGAATGCAATAATTATCAGCATTTTATTACATCTCAAGCTGCCTGAAAGGAGAGTGACCCTGTAATAAAGAGTCCCATATGTGTTTTTGTATGAAAGCATCAGCTAAATGATAAATTAATAATTGTTAATTTGACAGCTAACCTGTCCTTGATCATTTCCTTCCTCTGTAAATGACATATTTCAACATTACAACTAATAATCTGCCAGAGAAATCAATCAGTGCACTGTCAGGCTAGTTAGCACTCAAGTTTAAATCAATAAATGAAAATGGGACAGCTGCAATTTGGTGCCTTTTTAAGGGTATATAGCACACAACACACCATCGAAATGAATTTGTTCAATAAATGAACTCAACAAAATAATTGAAAAGTTTAGGTTTAGCATACCCCACAATAGCTGGTGAAATAGCGAAGGGTCATAGGCACTGAGACTAAAGCATTTAACAATGGGGCAGATGGTGTCTGGTGTCTGAAGAACTTTAAGCGAGTGACAGCTGTCATTCCTGTAAAGAATAGACCTTGGTCAGTCTCTGACGAATAGCATGCTATATAGTCTTACCACATATTGTATTTTTAGTTCAAAGTCAACTGGAGCAAAGTTTTGAGCTCTCTCTTACACCTAATAGGTGGAGAACTTGACAGAAGAACAGAAAAATGGTGAGTTTCTCTTTCTAATCTGTTAGTTTAAACATCACTGCATGCACTGTGATTAAACAAATCTCTCTTTATAAGAGTGTTGTTGACGTGTGACTTTTGTACCTGGCAGAGTTTCGCGCTGCGTTCGACATCTTCGTGCAGGATGCTGAGGATGGCTGCATCAGCACTAAGGAGTTGGGGAAAGTGATGAGGATGCTGGGCCAGAACCCCACTCAAGAAGAGCTGCAGGAAATGGTAGATGAAGTAGATGAGGATGGTATGTCGGATATTAGATGAAGATATCATTCATATTCACGTGTAGTTTATGGTAAGAATTGGGATTTCATTGCTGAGCGGTCTCTGTGCTTTGTAGGAAGCGGGACAGTGGACTTTGATGAGTTCTTGGTGATGATGGTGCGCTGTATGAAAGAGGAGAGCAAAGGAAAATCAGAAGAGGAGCTGGCTGAGGTCTTCCGCATGTTTGATAAGTATGGTCTACATTTTTCCCAAAGCATATTATAGTGTATTACATCATATCTAAAATAAGTTATTATACTAAATACGTTTTATCGTTGTCTCTTTAAGGAATGGAGATGGTTACATTGATTTAGATGAGCTGAAGAACATGCTGGAATCGACAGGTGAGGCCATCACTGAGGACGACATTGAGGAGCTCATGAAGGACGGAGACAAGAACAACGACGGCAAGATCGATTACGACGGTAAACGCATGCAGCAAAACACTCAAAACATGGTACATTTGTGAATATTTACTAGAAAAATGACCAATTTCGTAACTGAAATGCATGTTTTAATACCAACAGAGTTCTTGGACTTCATGAAGGGTGTCGAGTAAAAATCCCGTCTGACGGTCGGATACAAAAGCCATTCCCTGACCCAAAACAGTATCTCTGACGTCACCACACGGACACTCAACTCGGAAGCATGGAAAATTATCTATATTTCGTATATTTCAGAAACTTGTTGAAATAGGTCAATGGTGTCATGTACCGCTGCCAAGAATAGTAATGTTATTTGTGTTCAAGTAAAAAACATTTTCTGTACACAAGCCGCACGTTTTGTTCATTTCTTGCACAAATCTTTTTATCGTTTAAAAATCAATTAAACCAAGAACCAATGAAAACAGATACTGGAGTTTTGTGGCCTTTAGTATTTTAACTTTTCAGATAATCTATACGTTACTCTAGTCCTAAACGTACGGTATACAAAGATAAAGACGTTTTAAGCGCTTAGCATTTCTATGCGCGGTTTCATAGGCAGGTCAGTCCCAGACAAAATAAGTGCATGTTTGAGCTGTCTTAACTGAAAGCATCTTGCACTGATATCTTAAAATATGTCAGTGTCTTGGAGTATTTCGTCTTCATAATGTCAGTGCCATTGTTTTGTGTCTCAAGATCCACACCAGTTTTTTTCTTTCTTTTCCCAAGACACCTTTATAAAAGCTACTTAAACGTCCTAAGTAAGCCTTGGCTAATCTAAGCCCTAGCTGACTGTGAAACCAGCAGAAACTTAGTCACTATATTAAAGGTGCCCTAGAATCAAAAATTGAATTTATCTTGGCATAGTTGAATAACAAGAGTTCAGTACATGGAAAAGACATACATTGAGTTTCAAACTCCATTGCTTCCTCCTTCTTATATAAATCTTATTTGTTTAAAAGACCTCCGGAAAACAGGCGAATCTCAACATAACGGGATCATTAATATGTATGACCCTAATATTTGCATATGCCAGCCCATGTTCAAGGCATTACACAAGGGCAGCCAGTATTAACGTCTGGATCTGTGCACAGCTGAATCATCAGACTAGGTAAGCAAGCAAGAACAATAACGAAAAATGGCAAATGGAGCAATAATAACTGACATGATTCATGATAACATGATATTTTTAGTGATATTTGTAAATTGCCTTTCTAAATGTTTCGTTAGCATGTTGCTAATATACTGTTAAATGTTGTTAAAGTTACCATCATTTAAAACTGTATTCGCGGAGACAAGAGCCGTTTCATTTTCATTTTTAAACAATTGCAGTCTGTATAATTCATAAACACAACTTCATTCTTTATAAATCTCTCCAACAGTGTGTAATGTTAGCCATGGAGCATACTATCAAACTCATTCAGAATCAAATGTAAACATCCAAATAAATACTCACATGATCCGATCCATGCATGCAGTATGCATGACGAACATCTTGTAAAGATCCATTTGAGGGTTATATTAGCTGTGTGAACTTTGTTTATGCACTGTATTATAGTATAGTATAGTCGAGAGCTCGGGAGGGCAGGGAGCGAGAGATTTAAAGGGGCCGCGCAGCCTGAATCGGCGCATAGTTAATGATGCCCCAAAATAGGCAGTTAAAAAAATTCATTATAAAAAAATCAATGGGGTATTTTGAGCTGAAACTTCACAGACACATTCAGGGGACACCTTAGACTTATATATCTTTTGAAAAGACGTTCTACGGCACCTTTAAGACTATCCCTGCATCCCAATGTCCATAGTACTATCCATCCTAAATAGTATGCGAGATTAAAATAAGTGTGTCCCAAAGCGTAGTATGTTGAAAAGAGTATGCCAAAAGTCCCCGGATGGTCTACTATTTCTGGTAGATTTTCAAAGTGTGGATCCGTGCACACTATAAAGGCTAATATTGCCCATAACCCATGGCGCGTTGGACGAGGATTCAGTTCAGAACTACAAACACGAGTAAAGTGTTAAAAACTACAAAACATGGCGGATATGCGCAATCGACTCTGAGAGGTTTAAACCTGATAGAAAATATGTATTTAATGTTAGAGTTCTCCACATGAAAGACGATACGGTAGGAAATTAGCTAAATGAAATGTGGAGGATGTAAGATGATTGACAGGCCAATTTACGGTGACAGGATGCGACAGAGAGCAAAGACGCAATTGTATGACGTGATAGTATGTCCCAAAGCTTGTATACTCTTTTGCTACACAATCAAAAGTAAGTACTTTTGGTTCACAAAAAGAGTATATACTTTTAGGGCGTAGTATAAGTAAGCGAATTGGGACGCAGCATGTGTCTTGAGAACTAGTTTGACCAACTTGCAGTTAACCAAGGGGTAATCAATTTTCCAATTCCAATTACACCAATCTACCTTTTTATGTAACAGACTTAAAAAAAAAAATTAGGACCACTCTTCAAGAAAAACATTATTGTCTTAACTTTTAAAGGGTTAGAGCCAGTGAAGCACTGCAGAGGGGGCATCTGAAGTAACAAAAGGGGGCGATGACATAATGCAAAGTATTCCCAGCTAGAAAAACACGTGGCCCATTCACGTACATAGAAATCAGTCTACACAAACACACACAAACTCTGAAAATAAAGTTATACCAAGAAGCAAATAGGCAGATTGGCTGGGCAGTCAAATTTATTAACACATTACATCAAATTCAGTGAAAACTACAGGTTTAAACAAGCAACAACAGTGAGGGTGTCTCAGTAACATGGTACATTAAGTCAGCAAAATCAAACCACTTATGTACTCACTTTCCAAAACTGGGTTGTCCAGTAGTTTATGCAACATCAGTAAAAAAAAAAAAAAAAAAATATAGGCCTACTTTATTACTCCCTGAAAGCACCTTCACGCACCATTATCACCAAATGAATGTTTCATTTTTTCAGGATACTGGCTTGTAATAACTATAGGAAGCACACCGAGTTTGGGAAATTATGAAATGACAAGGTGACATGGTCTTTTTTTAAATGATGTTCAGAAATGTGTCAACTGGAATGGAACTCTGATTTAATCCAAGGATACACTCCGATAACCTTACAAACCTTTAAAACCCACTATTAATGCAGTATTAAAGATTACAAGGCGGCAAACCTGATAATGACACAAAATGAAAGCATTTCAGAGCAATAGGTGACACTATTGACTATAGTGCACAAGTTAGAGAATTTTCACACACTATGAAGTTAGGTATATCTGCAAGCCGTAAGCCTCTGGAATGACACGGATGTGTGGTGAGCTTGTCTCTTGGGTTGAGTTAGGAATGGAGAAAGAGGAAGGGTGTAGCTTAGGGTGGTTCAAAGAGTTTCAGTTGGCGAAAGTACGCTTGACGGCAGCAACGATACATTTTGCACTGATGCCAAACATGTCCAGAAGCTCCTGCGGTTTGCCGCTCTGGGGAACACGGCTCACGGCCAGCCGGTGCACCACAATGCCAGGCTCTTCACCCACTGCAGACAGGACAGCCTCGCCCAGACCACCTACAATGAGAACATAGGAACCAACATAAAATACCTCTCACAGCATAAGGGGTGAGGGCAGGGAATCTAGTTGTCCCATCTGATCTTGGTTTTTCACTTAAAAAAAAAAAAAAAAGCAGCTCACCCTCTTTGTAGTGGTCCTCTACAGTGATCACCTTTCCTCCTGTGGCACGAGCACTTTCCACAATAGTAGAGGCATCCAGGGGCTTAATGGTGAACGGGTCGATAATCCGAATGTTCACACCTTGCAAAAAATATATTTAACAGTTTTTTTTTGTGGTTTTTTTGTCAGCAAGCATGGCTATCTTCATGGCGAGAACAAAGTGAATAACAAAAGTCATACAATTAACAAAAACTAAATAAGACATAATATTAATAATACAAGACAAAAATGATAAAATACATTTGGTGATACTTTATCAGTTAAACGCATCTCTGAATAAAAATGTCTATTTACATTAAGACATTTGAGCACAACAGCATTGAAATATAAAAAAAAGAAAGCAATGTGCTTTAATAACAACAACATATAATATAAGTTAACAACTTACATTGCAAAGTTACTTTTTAATTTTCTAAAATGAAGCTGAGGTACTGTTCATGACTTATGTAATGCCCCATTATGGCCGGTAGGCGCTGAACAAACCTTCTTTGGCCAGTTGTTCATATGCTGCCAGAGCCTCATGCAGTGTTACTCCTGCTCCAATGACAGTCACCTGATCTTTGTCGGACTTCCGCACCACCTACAGGACAGAAAGAGAGTTGTTACTAAACTGTCGTGAAACAGACAGTTTAAACTGCCCAACAGGAGGCCTCATTTGCTCACTGGGTTACTAAATGGATTACACTGAACTGAGTTTCAGCATGGCTGCTAACTTTAGCCGTCATTGCAGTAGTGTGAAACTAAATTTAGAAACTATAAATAACATTAAAAGTTTTTTTTTTTAATTATTTATTCTCACCTTGGCTTTGCCAATTTCAAATTTCTCTTCAGCATCATAGAGGACTGCAGTGTCAGGTCGACTGGTGCGGATGAAACAGATACCCTGAAAGCAGGAAATAGCATGAACACTGAACCAAAGAACAACAGATTAACTCTCTGGTGACAAAATAATGACTGTACTTGTATAAGATCATCAAGTGGAAACCATAAACCATACCCTTGTATTGGCTGCAAGTTCCACAGCTCTCTCGGTAGATACTCCATCACTAGGGTAAAACAATGTGCATGTTGGAATAGCGCGGAACATTGCGAGATCCTCCAGTGCCATCTGTGAAGGGCCATCCTCACCTGGACAAAATTAAAAATAATTCATAGTCAAGTCTTTTCTTTAATCTGAAATAGAGAATGGTTTAAGTCCAGATAGAAAGCAAGAATACATGCATTTCCCATCATGATGCCTTACCAATGGAAACGCCACAGTGAGAGCCAACCAGGTTGACGTTAGACTGGGAGATTGCTGCCATACGGATGTGGTCATAGGCACGAGCAAAGAAGGCGGCAAAAGTGCTGCCGAATGCAACCGTGCGATCACGAGTGCCACAACCAATAGCCACACTCACCTGGATAGCAGCATAATTAAATACATAATATTATTAGACAAATTATATGGATGTTTTAAGTATTAAATTTCATTAAATTACATACATATACTTGCACTACTGCTCAAAAGTTAGGGATTTAAAAAAAAAAAAAAAAAAAAAATCCTCAAAATAAAACTCTTACGGACTCCAAACTTTGAACCGTAGTGTATATTTTATATTTAGTAATATATTTTAAACTGTTAATAAATCACTAAATACAACAAAACTTATTATATACTTGTGGCTCAATTTATAATTTATTATAATATTTTTTTGATTTTGACTCTAAATGAGAGATTTTTCACTGTGGGAAATCATGTCCTATTGAGTAAGCACTTGACATTGATAAATATTAGTCAGAAAGTGAATAGTAAAAGATAACATTTTAACAGGGTGAGGTCAGGCATTTACAACGCATGTATGAATAGTGCACCACACCTTCAACTTAACAAAAAGAGCTCCACAAACACAGTTTACAAACCTATTCATCCATGACACACACGGTCAGGTTTTACTTTTGCTTTGCCATCATGACTTGTTAATTATTAGTGCAAAGGGAAGAAAAATCCAGTTACACACCATGTTCTGCTCGGCAATGAAGCACTCAATGTAGCGATCAGGATGGGCCTTCCTGAAGATATCAGAGAAGGTGGAGTTCTTGGTGTCACCATCCAGGGCAACCACACGAGGGCTGGCATCTCCCATCCTCTTCAAGGCGACACCGTAAGCCTTCCTAGTGGATATCTGAGTGGCCAAACAAAAGCAGAAGCTTTATAAAGCCTCCTTTTGAGGAACTTTAGAAGAAAGGAAGCATTTGCTCAAAGAAATGAATCAGTCAAAACTCCAACAGCTATGAAGTATAATGTCTCAGTTCATCACCTTGTCTCCGATCTTGTATTCTGGAGGTGTGAGCAGGTGGATGGGAGTGAGGTCGGCTGGAGCAGCATCATCATTGGGCTGTTGAGGGTGGAGGGGCTTATTGGGGGACTGAATCCGACTCCGAAGGTCATTAATCAGCTCGTCCACACGGTCTTTAGGGATAGGCTTCCCATGCCAGTTATCCTGATCCTCAATGCCTGAACAAAAGAACAGGTCAGACAGTCAAGTATGAGGACTTTCATAATAACAGACATCAATGCTGATCATCATGATGTGCTGCTGGTCTTGCAGTACAGGATATGGTTAGTCACCTTTGAGGCCTTTGCCCTTAAAAGTTTTGGCTACAATGGCAGTGGGCTTCCCTTTTATTTGTTTGGCATGCCACATAGCCTTGCACAGCTCCTCCACATCATGGCCATCCACCACGTAAGTGTTGAAGCTGAAGAAACAAATTGGTTACATGTCACAAACAAAAAATACGGGCAAGGAAAGTGGTTGTGTTCAGAATGGAATACTAGCACACTGCTTATAGCTTAGTAGGCAGTAGAGAGTATATACACTATGTTAAGCATTGTTAAACATATGCAATAAGGTGAACAAATGAAAAATTTTGAAGAAAAACAAAAAATGCGTTCGGCTGAGTCATGTACAGTAAGTGGTTAAATATACTTGGACCTCGGCTCAGAATGCTTTTATGATGCAAGATTAATGTGCGAACACCCTTGTAATTCACTTCAACCTTTTCAAATTTTATGAATGATTATTTTAGGTTTAGGTGGCGTGTAAAGGAACTGGAAGTGAGCAGAGTATGTGTGTTTCTAAAGCATGTAGTGCCATCTGCTGTTAAAAACTAAGCTCAGAATCTGAAAATGCAGTCCAGCCTGGTCATAGTTAGTAGGGCTGGGACAATACATTGATTATCGATTCGCGGTACAATGAATCTGGAACGATAGTGATATTTTCTGAATGTATAGCGAATAGAGATTCGAGAGAGAATCGCGATTCGCGATACATTCAGAAAATATCACAATCGTTCCAGATTTTCAGAACTGCTTTAATTCTTCATGGCACGGATTCAACAAGGTGCTGGAAACATTCCTCAGAGATTTTGGTCAATAATGACATATCACACAGTTTCTGCAGATTTTTCAGCTGCACATCCATGATGCGAATCTCCCATTCCACCACATCCCAAAGCTGCTCTACTGGATTGAGATCTGGTGACTGCGGAGGCCACTTGAGTATAATGAACTCATTGTCATGTTCAAGAAACCAGTTTGAGATGATTTGAGCTTTGTGACATGGCATGTTATCCTGCTGAAAGTAGCATTCAGAAGATGGGTTCACTGTGGTCATAAAGGGATGGACATGCTCAGCAACAATACTCAAATAGGCTATTGCTTTAAACCAGTGGTCGCCAACCCGTCGATCGCGATCGACCGGTCGATCTTTATCACTGTTCCAGTAGCTCGCGAAAATAACAGAAATATGAGTACAAAAATACATTTATATTTCAGTCTTTGTACTGTATTTTTGTATTTGTTTTTAAGTTATTTTCTGGAGCTAACGTTACTGGGACAGACAGATAAATGTAAATAGCCCACGTTATGTCTAAGTCTGTAAACGGCCGTTAACAAGAGGCCAGAGACGCTGAAGACGGACGCGAAGAGAAAAGTCTGTAGCAGGCAGAGCAGCTCACTGTTCACGATGCTCGAAATATAGGAAGAAAATATAAATATTGAATTGGGGGTGAGGGATTATGAATTCATCTCCAAAAGGAGATCAGTCTTCAGAAAGATTTAGATGGCAATGGCATTTTATTTTCCTCTTACCTCCGAATAAAGTAGCTAATTATTAGCGCATTTCAGCATTGTTTACAGCGGTAACCGAGGAAACGCTGTATCACTGCCGCTCCATAAGCGCCACCTGCTGTCAGAGAGTGAATTTGCGTCTCATTCAGCCTGCTGTTTTTGTTTCATGCTTTTTTTTGTGTCTGTAGCATTTATAATTTCACAAAGATAAAGTCAGACCATTCTGTTTTTGCTTTAAATCTTGAAATTAAATCAAATCAAATCAACATTTATTTATATAGCACATTTAAAACAACACTTGTTGAGCCAAAGTGCTTTACATCTCAAAAACACAATAATACAAAATACCAAAAGAGCTTAAAAACAGACACAGTACCACAGTAATCATCGCAGCCAGAGTTCCAGAAACTAAGGGCAGCTAAAAGCCACAGAATAGAGGTGCGACTTCAACATCTATTTAAACCTAATCTAATTCAAATAAAAAACAACTACTCACGCAACGTGCGTAGCATCTTTGTTTGGATTGTGATTAAAAAGCAGTGGTTCCCTCTAATTTGAAAGGGCTATGTATTTTTGTTTATTATAATAATATTAATAATAAATATCTGCAACCAGTATCAGAATCGGCCAATTTGCTTGTAAAATTAAATAAATAAATCAGAATTTACATTGACCACAAAAAAAACAAAAACAAACTAAATACAGTCTGGGCTGTCTTTTTCTATCAAGTAGATCTTGTCTTTCAAAAAGGTCGAGGTCAGGGATCTTGGGCTTAAAAAGGTTGGTGACCACTGCTTTAAACGATGCCCAATTGGTACTAAGGGTCCCAAAGCGTGATAATATCGCCCACAGCATTACACCTCTAGCAGCAGCCTGAATTGTTGATATAAGGCAGGATCCATGCTTTCATGTTGTTTATGTCAAATTCTGACCCTACCATCTAAATGCTGCAGCAGTAATTAAGATTCATTAGACCAGGCAACATTTTTTCCAATCTTCTGTTGGGTTTGTGCAAATTGTAGCCTCAGTTTCCTGTTCTTAGCCGCCAGGAGTGGCACCCGGTGTGTCTTCTGCTGCTGTAGCACATCCGATTCAATGTTTGATGTGTTGTGCATTCAGAGATGCTCTTCTGCATACTTTGGTTGCAACAAGTGGTTATTTGAGTTACTGTTGCCCTTTTATCAGCTCGAACCAGTCTGGCCATTCTCTGCTGACATCAACAAGGCATTTTCGCCCATAGAACAGCCGCTCACTGAATATTCTCTCTTTTTCCAGACCATTCTCTGTAAACCCTTGAGATGGCTGGGCATGAAAATCCCAGTAGATCAGCAGTGTGTTTACATGCCTAAATGCACTGAGTTGCTGCCATGTGATTGGCTGATTAGATATTTGCAGTTGAATAGGTGTACCTAATAAAGTGGCCGGTGAGTGTTTAGTATAGCAAGAAATAAAACACAGCAACATCTGGAAGACCTACCCGAAAGCCTCGCAGCGCTCCTTGTAGGTGTTCATGTTGTGCTGCAGTGGTGCTGCTTCACTCTGGCCCAGACGGTTCACATCAAGGATGGCCACCAGATTGTCAAGCTTGTAATAGGAGGCAAAAGCCATGGCTTCCCACACAGATCCTTCTGAACACTCACCATCTCCCAACAGGCAGAACACACGGTAGCTAATGAGACAGTGAGATAAGACAGACGTGTCCAGTTACAACATCATCAAATTATCAGCAGAAACTGGAGTAAGCCATATTCAGATGGGACTAGTTTTCTAAATGACATTCGAGTTACATTTATCACTCGATGTCTGTGACTTTGTATATCAATTCGGACAGGACTAATATCTCCATGTTTATTAGAGGTGGAAGTGTGTTTTCAAGATGTGGGCGTTACAGAAGGTCATCTGCTGTGCTTGCATGCATCACGTATGATGTATACGTCTTAATTATTGATATAAAAACCCTATTTAAATAAACTTCACATGAGTTTTAAGAAATGGCTGCTTAAACTGCATAAGTGAGGAGAAAAATGTAGACAAGTATCTTGCTCTTACCTGACACTGATATTAAAATGGGCAGTCTTAGCAGTTAATTTGGCTCTATTAATTTTATAATTTTATTTTTTCATAGGGATTAAACAAA
This sequence comes from Megalobrama amblycephala, assembly GCF_018812025.1. Classification (NCBI taxonomy): domain Eukaryota; kingdom Metazoa; phylum Chordata; class Actinopteri; order Cypriniformes; family Xenocyprididae; genus Megalobrama; species Megalobrama amblycephala. Next base: position 13,887,295 of record NC_063067.1, on the reverse strand, counting down.
AGCATGCTTTGTGCACAAGATTGGTGCACAGACAGTAGCTCAGGTAGATCAAAAAATGCATGAGAAGCATTAGAATACTACAACAATCACAGACATTCGGATGTGATTCGATTTCTCAGAGGACCAATTTAGTTAGCGCAAACAGTAGGTAATTTGCTCTGGAATTTTTTTTGATGTTGTGATCACAAAATATGCCTGTGAAACAAATTTCCTCTGAAAAAAAAAAAAAACTAGTCCTGTCTGAATAGGGCTTATTACATCATAATTAGATTATTACTACGATCTGAGAGCGAAATCTTGTATGGACTTGATCACTGGCGCCATACCAGCATGAGATTTTTTATTTGGTGTACATTAAATGGCTCATGTAGTACAGTGGGTCATGGTATGAAAAAGAACAAAATAAGATGGCATGCTCTGGGAGAACACATACCTAGATTTATCGAAGTATTTTCCGGTGTAGGCCATACCGCAGGCAGCACCCAAACCCTGGCCAAGAGAACCTGTCGCCACATCCACAAACGATAGTTTCTGAAATAAACAGAAACGAGGTTATTTTCATGGTAACTGGTTATGTGAAAGACTTGATAAACTCAGACAGTATGATTTTATTTTAAAATAAATTAATGCCTTTATTCATTATACCTTTATTCATGCATTAAATTAATAGACAATAAAGGCATTTTTTAACATTACAAAAGATTTCTATATCAAGTAAATAGTGTTTTCCTGATCTTTCTATTCTTCAAACAATCCTTAAAGAATGCATTACGGTTTCAACAAAAATATTAAGCAGCACAGCTGTTTTCAACATTGAAAATAATGTTTAAGCACTAAATCAGTATTAGAATGATTTCTGAAGGATCATGTGACAATGAAGACTGGAGTAATGATGCTGGAAATTCAGCTTTGCCATCACAGAAATAAATTACTTCAGTCACGGCTAGGGGTGTGACGAGACAGGTATCTCACGAGACGAGACGAGACTCGAGATTGAGTTCACGAGACGAGACGAGACAAGATTTTTACACACTATTTTTAAGAAATCCTCAATGGCGAAATACATGACTAGAAAAAATATTCTGCAGGTGTCTTTAAAATGTTTTAACTAATCATCTTGTAATGAATGTAATTTCAGTTCTACTGAGTATAAATTATCATATGCAGTAAAAGACAACAACACTCAAGTACTGTAAAAGGTTTTGCCACTAACTCAACTGACTGGCTTCTCTTCTGTATGATTTCAGTCTCTTCAGACCTTACTGTACATGATTTATGAGCTTCTACAACTTTTGACCTCCTAACTGAAGTCCTTTCCTCAAACTGATCATAAAAACAGTATAAATAAAAATGGTAACACTTTACAATAAGGTCTCATTTATTAACATTAATTAACCAACATCAACTAACAATGAGCAATATATTTGCTACAGTATTTATTAATCTTTGTTTATGTTAGTTAATAGTCATTCATTGTTAGTTCATGATAGTTCACAGTGCATTAACTAATGTTAACAAATGAAACCTTATTGTTTGTGCTTAATAAGATTAAGAGAAAACTGTTATTCATTTTTTATGGTAATTACTTTACAATAAGTGCAACCAAAGTACAAATAAGACAATTTTTTTCTTTGATACAGAGCTCAGAGGTTACAACTACGCTGCCCAGCCTAAGATAGCTTTCATATTGACAGATATTTGCATTCATCAGGGAGCCGCTTTCAAAATGCGGGGTATTGAAATCGCGTTTGAATGCGCGCGCGCGTTTACTTTCACTTTTAGCGATCGCGCGTAACTCTGTAAATATGGAGCGGTGGCAACCGTTATCCAACTGAATTAAATGGTTTTTATTTAAATACAAAGCAAAATGACAGTGGAGGCGTAATGTAAACGAAGCGTGGCATATTCTTTCCTAATCATCCTAACACTCTGTCATGGCAACAACATCACGAGACTACTTTTCGCCTCGACGAGAAGTCTCGTCACATATTAGTCTCGCGAGATCTCGTGCCACGAGATCTCGTCACACCCCTAGTCACGGCACATTAAAGAGCGGCAAGTGGCATTTATCATTTGAATTTCATAATTAAATTAACAAACTTTCAAAGCTTATTACAATTTAATGTAATAATTATGTAATAAATAATTGTTATATGGGAAGCAGGCTACAAAGTTGTTCATTTAACAACTGAAAACACCATAGACTGAAAGATCGATTCTTGGGATTTAAGAATCGATATTGGTTAATCTGATGAAAATGAAAATGAGAATCGATTCAAATTGAGAAATTGATATTTTTAACTCAGCCCTATAAAATACATTTCTTTGTTCTGGTGAACACAAAGGAAGATATTTGCAAGAACGTCAGTAACCAAACAGATCTCGCCGCCCATTGACTACCATAGTATTTATTTTTCCAACTATGGTAGTAAATGGGGGTCGAGATCTGCTTGTTTACTGACATTCTTCTAAATATCTTCCTTTGTGTTCACCAGAACAAGGAAATTTATACAGGTTTAGAACTGCTTGAGGGTGAGTAAATGATGACAATTTTAATTCAATTTGGGTGAACTAACCCTTTAAATGGCATTTCTTTTATAATATTGGGTTGACTAAAATGAGGAGAAAAACAAAAATGTCAAGGTTCACATCTAATTCAGTGCGATTTTCTTTCTTCTACCGTCTACCGCAGTCAAATAGGAAAAGTAACAAACTAGATTAATCCAACTAGAATACTCTATGCATATTTCAAATCAAAATTTGATAAGAAAAAAAGAAAAAAGAAAAGATTTTTAATTGAATCGTGACCTCAAGAATCAATTTGAATCCAAGATTACCACCCCTAGTGTACAAGTGCTGATAAGAGTAGTATTACTCACAGGGGTGGGGTGACCCTCCAAGTCAGAGTCGACCTTACGCAGGTTCAGCAGATCAGACTCTTTGATGTATCCAGCCTCTGCCCAGGCAGCATACAGAATGGGTGCAGCATGGCCCTGAAAACAGCAACGTAAGGAGGAGGAGTACATTAATTCTCCAAGTACTTAGGAGGAAATTAAAAAGAGCAATGAAGCTCAACCCAACACAGAATGACAGCCCACCTTGGACAAGACGAAGCGGTCATTGCAGGGGTTACGAGGATCGTCGGCTTTGTAGCGCATGGTGTGGAAGAACAGCACTGACATGAGCTCTGCAGCGCTGCAGCACGAGGTGGGATGTCTGTGAGAGGGAACACACATCAGTATCATCAATCCATCCATCAACTATTAACCATCAGCTCAAACATGCTAGATGTTAAAGACCAATCAGACGTGCAGGTTATCTTTCACTAGAAAAACTAGAACATGATTGCAAATGGTACTAAAGGGCAAAAGTTGCTACTGTCATCATTGGGGTTTGAGGTGTAGTAATAGACCTTATCAATGACTTCAGTTACTGCCAAAACAGCTGCATACTATAGAAGCCATATAATGATCAATCGGGCTGTAGCCTCTAAAATCCTAATACAGGGACTACAATGCATTAGGATAAAGATTCGAGCCATTACGCACATCTTGCTTATTTTTTAAATGTATAAAAGCTTAAGTAACAGAACATTAACTTTCATTCTATACTTGTATATGTTTAAGCTTGAAAGAGTCATTAATTGTAATCGCATTGGAAAAGAACTTGTACATATTCTAAATTTTTCCTTTTGTGTTCCATGAAAGTTTGGATTGGAAAAACGTGAGGGTAAGTAAGAGGACAAAGTTTATATTCTGAGTGAATGGTTCGTTTAAGTGAGTGCGAGACTTACAGAACGGTCAAGCAAATTAAATTGCAGCACTGGTTACCAATCAAACACAAAACATACAGTTTGCACTTCAGTTAAGGGTGCATTATAAATCTGTCTGTTCCCCAAAGTGACTTAAAACTTTGAAGTCAGAGTTTGGAAAGCACTCATGCAATTCAGTGGTCACAAATCCGGCTGTTGAAAAACCTGTTATAATTTAACTGTGAGTCAAAATACATGCAGTCTTATGTTATTGTTCAGTATATTCTTAATTTTCCACCAAAGATAACACCATTGATGAATTACCATCTTTGTCCTATAGTGTGACTCATTTAGGCTGAAATGAAAAATGGAAAAGGGGTTAAAAACAAACCTTCACTGAACAGATTCAGAATGAAGGATTAGATTTCAAAAGGTACAGACAAACATCTATGTCACAATCAGTACTTCCTTGATATCTTGTTTAAACCACTACATGTATACTAGTGACTATACTTGAGAAGAGGGGGGAAGAAATGGATATCATACACAGAGAAATGAGAAGGAACAGAATAAGAGGAAGTGTCACAACAGTAAAACAAATAGTATCAGGTAAAAGTTAACACTCAGGGAAATTCCTATACAAGATTTACAATGAATGAAAGATTGTCGCATGCCAGCAAGGGTGTGTGCAGCGTATTGTAAAAAATTCAACCCTCTTGAGGCACAGTCCAAAAAGGAAACACTTTAATTTGCTTTTCCTTTTTGATATAATTCATGTATTTAATAATAAGGCAGTCTTTCTATATGTTAAGAAACTCCCCTTTTCGATTTCAGTTCATGTTGAGAAATGACCATCTGTGGCAATAATTTGGTCAGCCTCAAAAAAAAAAAAAAAAAAAAAAAAAAAAAAAAGAGAGAGAACTGCAGAGATTAGGCAATGTCAAAGCAAAGCTTTCCTTTTGTGCAGAACTCTCCTTATCACCACATACTTGAAGCTATGGTATGATGAAAATCAAAGGCATGGTTTATTCATGGAGACTAACAGCACTTTAACCCTCAGCACAACGGATATCACGAGTCCTGCACGCCTCCACGTGACAACCTGTAGGGAAACGTGTAGCCACGAGCTAGCAGAATTAATTAATTAGTTATGGCAAGTCCGAGTCACTTCCGCAGACCGGTTCGTTCGAACGGTTCGTTTCAAAGAACCGGTTCAAAAAAAAAAAAGATTCGACTCAAAAGAACAATTCGTTTATGAATCGGACATCGCTAAAATGATGCATATAACTTGAACGCAATGGTTAATTTAGAATTTACAAACACTGACACTTTATAATCCCACGTGCAGCCCCACATACACGAGCTAATTATAGGGGCGATGAGAGCTAAGCCAATTTTCACTGGTCATATGCTTTGAGGCCACGATGGGCTAAAAAGCTGTGAAATATATTTGGAGTCACTCGCGTAACGTTAGTATTAATAGCAATGCTAATGACTCGTTTGTAAAAACTAAAAAGGTCGAATGGTCCGCCCCCTTGCCAAGTTCACGTGTTACGCAGGACATTTGCACGACAAAATGAGATAAATGAGCGAACACACTTGCAAACTTGACCTGAAAAGACATAAGAATGAAATTTAATAAGTTCAGAAGATTTTACCCGGAGTTTGAGGCGCATGTTTGCTTGATGGAGTTAATCCTGAGCTTGTTCGCGATGTCTTTCAGGGCCTGCAGAGTTTTCTCGTCGGGTTTGTGATAGCTCATGTTTCAGCTGTGTGGGTAAATGAGATGAAGTAAACGCGAGTGCTGTAACTCAAATAAACTCTTCTGAGTCTACGTTAATCTGTAGTTGCTGAGATAAACGCAGTAAGCACCAGAGCCGAGCACGGTGTGGGACGCGGGTAACGTGGTTCGCTGTCGCTTTTAAGAGACGCGTTACGTCAGCTGTCAACTCATCCGCTGAGGCGAGCCATTGGACGAGACGCTTTTCGCAACAGGACTGCAGAAGACAGGTTGCCAGATCAGGGCAGAGACAGCAGACAAACAAAACACTGTTAAATCTCGCATATAAGATTAGGGTTTTAGAGAATTGAGGGTTTTTTTTATACTGAAGTAAAAGCTTCATTTGCGCACACTGTTACACTGTTTAAATGTTGCGATTGTTGTAAAATCACTGAAGGAGTAGTTGATTTAATCCATGATTCGTCGAGTCATGATGACAGAATTGAGGAAAGGAGTGTGGAAACTATTTAACCCTATCATGCCTGCTGTATCATCTTGATACACGAGTTTCTAAGGCCTCAAATTACCAAGAAAACTTTTCTGAAAAAAACGTTTCTTCTACATGCCTCCTCTTGATAGTTTATAATGTTTTAGCAAGTAAAGGCCTTTTAATATTTATTTTTTTGTGAAATCTTTGATGTTTTGAAAACGTAAATTTTATATTTCTAGATGAACATTTTTTCGACTGTGGCAACTTTTACTAGATTATTATATATATATATATATATATATATATATATATATATATATATATATATATAATATATATATCTATTAATTAAAGAGTCTAGTCTAGGTAGTCTAGGCTTTAGTCTAGGTAAAATCTCATTACAAACAATCAGTATTTTATTCCATCAAAAAAAAAAAAAAAAAAAAAAAAAAAAAAAAAACATATTTTAGTTCAGTTTGGACATCTGATGTGTTTTTCCCCCATGAGCTCCATATTCACACTATATCATAGCTACTATATAGACCATAAAAGCCTAATGTATCAAATGTGATACAAAACATACGGAAGAGGATTAGGGCCAAGCAATAATAAAAAAATAAAACCATCTCGAGATTAAAGTTGTTAAATTTCGAGAAAAAACTCGTTAAATTTTAAGTAAAAAGTCGAGATAAAATGTTGAGAATAAACGTTAAATTAAGAGAAAAAAAATCGTTAAATTTCGAGAAAAAAATCGAGATAAAATGTTGAGAATAAACTCGTTAAATTACGAAAAAAAACCTCGTTAAATTTCGAGAAAAAAGTCGAGATAAAATGTTGAAAATAAACTCGTTAAATTACGAGAAAAAAACTTGTTAAATTTCGAAAAAAAAAAGTCGAGATAAAATGTTGAGAATAAAGTCATTAAATTACGAGAAAAAAGTCGAGATAAAATGTTGAGAATAAACTCGTTAAATTACGAGAAAAAAATAGTTAAATTACGAATTTGTTCTCATAATTTAACGACTTTTTTCTCGTAATTTAATGACTTTATTCTCATAATTTAATAAGTTTATTCTCAACATTTTATCTCGACTTTTTTCTCAAAATTTAACATTTTTCTCATAATTTAACGAATTTGTTCTCGTAATTTAACAACTTTTTTCTCGTAATTTAATGACTTTATTATCAACATTTTATCACGACTTTTTTCTCGAAATTTAACAAGTTTTTTCTCGTAATTTAACGAGTTTATTCTCAACATTTTATTTAGACTTTTTTCTCGAAATTTAACGAGTTTTTTCTCAAAATTTAACAACTTTAATCTCGAGATGGTTTTATTTTTTTATTATTGCTTGGCCCTAATCCTCTTCCGTAATAACATGACACACATGTAAAGGTTTTTTTTTTTTTTTTAGATTTTTAAATTTTTTTTTTTTTTTTTTAAGATTTTGTCTAATGGTTCAATAAACTGTCCATTAAAAAAGAGATGTTTTTGACTATTTCCTGTCAGGCTTACAGGGTTAAAAACAGGGTTAAAAACAGGCTCTGCTCCTTTCATGTGGTCGGTTATAAACAAACGAGTTGAGGAAGTGGCAATTTTTGTTCTCTTGGTAGAATACCAAGTGTGTGGCATTGCAGAAAATAAAACATATATGTATAGATAAAAACATGAATGCATGTACAATTAACTTTTAAAATGGTATTTTTATTAGAATTTTACATTTTACAAAAGGCAAAAGAAAACAAAAAAGAAAAAATATATACGAATCAATGAGTGATAATATTAACAATAAAAACAACAATATAAAATATTATTAATAATTATCAATATCATCAACCATTAATAATATTAAAAAAAATAAATAAAAAAAAAGACTGAGAACCAGGGCGCATATGCAATTCCAGTAGTAAAGCACAAACAAACAAGCATTCAGTAGAAGGCAGAGCAGACAGCATATTATGTCTTACATTACTGATCAGAGCTAGCATTTAACTGGTTAAGATGATCCAGAAATGGTTGCCATATACTGTAGAATTTATCAAGGTTACCCATAATTCCATACCGGACTCTTTCCATATGCAATATTCCAGTAAGATAAGTCAACCAGGTCTTAAACTGAGGAATAGTATCCGATTTCCAAAGTCTTAGAATGATGCTCTTAGCAATAATCATTCCATAAATAATGGTGCTTTGTACAGAGACATTATGGTCTGACAAAGAAACAGAATATCCAAATAATGCAATCTCTGGATCAGGCTTAAACACAAAACTATACATGTCAGAAAACCACTTAAATATATCACACCAAAAATTATAAAGTTTAGGACATGTCCAAAAGAGATGGGTAAGAGAGCCCTCTGCAGATTTACACCGATCACATGTAGAAGAAATGGTTGGAAAAATCCTGTGCAATTTAGATTTTGAGTAGTGCAATCTATGCATCACCTTAAATTGAATTAACTGATGCCTAGAATTAATAGAACAAGAACGAATCCTGCTAAGGCTCTCCTCCCATACTTCATCTCCGATCTGTATACCTAATTCCTCCTCCCAGGCAATTTTTAAAGAATTCGTAGAAAAACTAACTTCTTCAGAAAACACAATTACAAAATCTGAAATCAAATGTTTGGAATCAGGTGAGCCCAACAATAGTCTATATATCCTTCTTCCCTCTGGCAAAGACTCAAAACTAGGCACTGCATGGCGTACATAATTTCTGATCTGTAAATATCTGAAAAAGTGTGTTGTGGAAAGAGAGAACTTCTCCTTCAATTGAGAAAAAGAAGCAAAATGTGTATTAATGTATAAATCTTACAAGGTAACTATACCACTCAACCGCCACATGTTGAATGTTGCATCTGAGCATGTACAATTAACTTGCAAACCTTGATATGAGTTCTCTTCAAGATAGGCATTATATTACAGTGATATGCACCCTGTTATCATATCTAGTGACACGTGCTATTTAGTGTTTTTAGTGTATTTAGTTTTTACCAACAGCTACAGCTATAAAGACCACATCAGAGGTTATACTGCATGAAATGGAACCAAAACTTTTTTTGATAGTAGACTTTATTGATTATAAAATTATATTTACAAGTATATTTCAGTGTAACACAGCCTATTCAGTTATCCTCTTGATCTTCAGCAAATTCATCTTCAAATTCCTAAAAAAAAGACATTGTTACAATGTAAAATTTAAAAATATTACCTGAGAAACTTTCAAATAAAAATAAAATGAAGATAATTAACAATAGCATATGCCCTAAACAGGTTGCCCACCTTCTCCTGGGCCGCAGACTTCTCTTCAGCTGTGATGGGATCCTTGTCCAGTCGCTCAAGCTGGGGGAGATGCGAGATCACATACATCCTGTAATCGTCAGTCTTCGCTAAAGGGTTCTCCAAGAGCACAAGGGCCTTCAGTGTTTGCCCGACACTCTCTAGATTTCGCAAAGCCCTCATAGAAGATATAAGGTTCCCTCTAAAGGTGTGAAATAGAGGGTTATCAGAGAGTGGTAATAAGACTGTCTATATTAGTGAAACACATTTGCTTCCTCAATTTCAGCCAAACTGAGAACATACCAAACATGGTGTGACTGTATTTCTGTTACCTGACATTAAGATACTGGAGAGATTTCATATTGGGGCTGAGTCCATCCAGTGTTTCTAACTGGTTATCTCTGAGGTTAAGAGTGTTGAGATTCTCAAGCTTCTCCAGACCCTCCAATCGCTTTAAGTTGTTCTGAGCCTAAATAGTTGAATGAAAGGTGTCAGATGGTAGTTCTAATCAGCATCATATACTTTTTATCTACCATAAACATCAATACGAGCAATTGTACCAGATACAAGTGGCGTAAATTGGGGAGGTAAATGGCATCTGTAGTTTCCAAACAATTTCCTCTGAACTCGAGAGTCACCAGATTGGTTAGATTGTGATATTCCAGGCCCTGCATGGTCTGGATACCATTACCTACAAATAAAGATTTGAAGCGTTGCTGTTTAGTGCTGCCGATAAAGTTGTATAGTTATTGTCTAGTGCAGATTACAAAGAAACGTGGCCAGTGCCAGCTCATATGTAATGAATCACATACTGTATGTTACACATAGCTAAATACACCACTCTAGATTTGCAGAAAGAAACCAATGTGGTTGGTACTATAGTAGAAAAAGATCTCATTATCACTGCAAAAGTACAATAACCTACTTAATGGACCTAACTAACCAGTGAGATTGAGGGTTTCCAGTGCTGGGCCTCCAATGCCCTTAACATCAAACAGGCGGTTATTGGCAAAGCTGAGCCACTGTAGGTAAGTGAGCTGGCCAAACGGCTGACCCTCGAACGTCTGAAGCAGGTTACCGTCTCCCTTCACCCACAACAGCTGAGTGAGGCCAGCCAATGGAGAGAAGTCTGACAAATGATTGGAAGAGATGTCCAAGTAGCGCAGATGGATGAAGGAGCTGATCAAGGCCAGGTCTGTCAGACCCCTGGTTTAGGCAGGTACAGTAGGAGCCAATTTAAAATGAGTAGGCTCAACTTTGTGAGATTCAGTAAATCTGCATGGCAATATGTTGGGAATAAGAAGAACGTCCCAGACAAGCTTACTTGCTTTTAAGGTCAAGTCTGACATAGGCATGAGACAGACCATTTCCTGTGCGACACAATAAGGACAAGCTTTTCGCCATCATGTCCTGGGTTAGCGGACAGGACTCTAGCTGATAATTAAAAAGAAAAGCATGGACATCTTCTTAATGTCATGTGATAGCCTATTAATTATTTTACTTTTAAATTAATATAGTATAATATATGTTAATATAATAAAAAGAACAATAAGAGGAATTAAAATAAAATAAAATGCCTAATACAATCTTGTTTACCTTATCCTCTTGTCCTGAAATCTCCTTCTCTTTCTCTTCATCCTCTTCCTCAGACTCTGCTTTCAACACCTCATCTTCATCAGAGACTGACATTGTTCTGCTGTCTTGGTTACCTTGTGGATCAACTTTTCACGTGTTAAAATAACGTTAAATGGTTTGACATTTAAATGAATAAATTCGTTCACATCATCAGCACGCTAGCTTTAGCTTCCTTGCTAGCCACTAAACTAACAATATAGGTTGTACCAAAAAAGAAACAACTTACTCAGACAGTTTTAATCAAAACTAGATGAGTAAAGTTCGTAGACAAACTTTAAGTTGGCTTGAAAAAGCTTAGCGAGAAGGTTTGTAGTAGTTTTAAAAGCTTGAAGTTTGAAGCTTTTCAGTTTGAATTAGTTTAAGTTTTAGTTTAGTAGTTTAAAAGGTAGATAGTGTGTGTGTGAGTGAGTAAGTGTGAGTAAGTGTGCGTAGACAGATATAGTTAGTTAGATAGATAGATAGTTAGTAAGATAGATAATGAGTTAGATAGATAGTAAGTTAGATAAATAATTAGATAATAAGTTAGATAGATAGTAAGTTAGACAGATTGTTAGATAGTAAGTTAGTTAGATAGTAAGTTAGATAGATAGATAGTTAGTTAGTTAGATAGTTAGTTTGAATGGCTCAGTAATAGTACATTGAATGGAAGCTTCATTGAGTTTAATGGGCTTCAGTTTGTTTTGATTTGAATTTGACAGCTGGAGGTTGATGGAATGTTCAGATTTTCAAAGTCTATGAGAGTTTTTCCAAGTTTGATCAGCATTTTTAGGAAAACCGTAAGTCGGATCAGTCTGAAAAGATATAGCAACCCGAGTCAGAACAGTCTGAAGGTCTGGGCCGAGTTTGGTGGTTGTACCTTTAAAGCTCTAGGAGGAGATACTGTTCAAATTTTTGGTCAGAAGAATAATAATAATATGTTTATATAGCAGATCAGTAAGTTGGCTTTTTCAAGCCAACTTAATAACGGAGTCAGAAAAGAATTAACTTAAATTTGTAGATGTGAACATGTTTTCTTTGTCACTCACCTCGCGCTGAATCGTGTTTATGGTCGTTACCATAGTAACACCACGTGTCTCTGAGCGCCCAAATATGCATATGATGCGTATTTTTTTTATCACGCATGTGAACATTTATTATATGCTCAAATTAAATGCCTATATTACAAATCTTGACCTTGAAGCAAATGTTTAGTAGATATTCAGTCTCCTGCACATATACACGTAAACTTATACACAACACGTTCGTTTAAAAGTGTAAACAAGTTGTAAATACAGAGGCAGTCAACGCAGTGCAAAGTGACCAGACAATGAAGTCCAAATAATTTATTTCTGTAGCATCTCTCCCAAACTACAAGTACAAAAAAACCTACAACTACAACATAACTTCAAAATTGCCATCATAAATAATGCATTAAATAACAATACACACTAGATATTGTGCAATGAACTTCAGTAGAATAACATCTCCCATTAGTGAGATGAAAAGGATAGAAAAAAAATCCTGCATTACACAGGAATCAAAAAGCATTAATTGTTGTTTGAATTATGTAATATGATTAGAAATAGTTTTTATATCAGATCCTTTACCTCAAAACTTTGAAACTATTGAGGAGAATGTAGTGTGAAACTGCAACATGTCATTTAAATAATGGCAATATGAGAATGTAACATGTAAAAGTGTGTAAAACAGCATATATGTCAACTCTGAGCTACTTAGAGGGATAGTTCACCCAAAAATGGAAATTTGATGTTTATCTGCTTACCCCCAGCGCATCCAAAATGTAGGTGACTTTGTTTCTTCAGTAGAACACAAATGATGATTTTTAACTCCAACCGCTGCCGTATGTCAGTCAAATAATGGGAGTGAATGGGAACTCGAACAATAAGAGTCAATAAACATGCACAGACAATTCCAAATTAAACCATGCGGCTCGTGACGACACATTGATGTCCTAAGACACAAAACAATCGGTTTGTGCGAGAAACCGAACAGTATTTATATAATTTTTTACCTCTAATACACCACTATGTCCAACTGCGTTCAGCACTCGTTTAGTGAGGTCTGATCGCGCTCTGACAACGGCAGTGATGCCTAGCACTCATTGAAGTATATGCGCGAGACATCACTGTCGCAGTTGGACATAGTGGTGTATTAGAGGTAAAAAATTATATAAATACTGTTCGGTTTCTCGCACAAACCGATCGTTTTGTGTCTTAGGACATCAATGTGTCGTCACGAGCCGCAGGGTTTTATTTGGATTTTTCTATGCAAGTTTTTTCGACTCTTATTGTTCGAGTTCCCATTCACTCCCATTATTTGACTGACAGACAGCAACAGTTGGAGTTAAAAATCATAATTTGTGTTCTACTGAAGAAACAAAGTCACCTACATCTTGGATGTGCTTGGGGTAAGCAGATAAACATCAAATTTTAATTTTTGGGTGAACTATCCCTTTAAAGCAACGAACATGTTAGAAATATTGTCAAATTCTGCTTTGGTTAGTCTCCACTTCGAACTGGTGTTAGAACAAACCAAAAGGGTTTAAAAATAGAATAGAAGTGCAAAAACAATGAATTCTTCTTCACAAAAAATGTCTAAAAATTCAAGTGTTTTAATTAGTGCTGTCAAATTGATTAATCGCGAATAATCAAATTTAACAAAGGTTTGTGTGTGTGTGTATATATATATATATATATATATATATATATATATATATATATATATATATATATATATATATATATATATATATATAGATACATACATTTACAAAATTTTTATGTTAAATGCAATCAATTGATTTGACAGCACTAGTTTTGATATGATTAACTTATTTAGTTAAATGCATCAAAATATAAATAACACTAAAAAACTATCTCTGATGTTCACAAACCCTGAGAATACTGTTGGTAGAACCATCTTCATGAGCATATAACAAAATAGATCTACAGAGCAGCTGCCAGTGCATTTATGATTGGAGTTAATCTGACCAATGACTATGATGGTAAATAATATATACTTCTATATTGATCTATAGACTGCAACATTCTTCATAAAGTGTGCTGATCTGTGGTTGTAGCAGAGAACATGGTTTTTCCACATATACACACATACCACAGGATTGTGTTTATGCATAATTTGTCGGTTTTATATTATGTGTTCCCCTGCATGACGTGAGATGCATCCGACTACACTGTCTGAATGTTCCCCTCATAGTTCTCAATGCAGATCTGGATGCGTCGGGTGAAATATCCAGGCTCAGAAATGGCCTTCAGAAGGTCGTTCTGTACCAGACACAGATCGTAGAGCTCTGACGTGGAGGCTGTTCGAGTCTGCAAGCCCTCGGGGTCCAAAAACACCTGAGAGTACAGTGGAATGGGTGAGACACATGGGACGCTCATTCTAATGAAGAGAAAATGAACATCACATACCTTAGGATGGACAATAGTGTCCTCGTCGTTTTGCCGAATGTTGTCATCAATGAAGATATGCTGAACTTTGGGATCGAAAGGGTCAATCCATAGTGGTTTTCCTCCTAAAATGGAGTATGTGTTCCGTGCCCACCTATTTGGGATAAACAAAGGCTTGATACTGATAATACAATATAATGTTTCTTTTTTGATCCACAACAGGCTCCTCACCAGTCAAAGTTGTCTTGGAAGCCACCCAGACCCTCAGCAGAGCTCAGATACTGGTACACACACCGCTCTCCGTCCCGTGTGGACACGTGTTCTTCTCCACGAATCAGCGTTGCACCCTTACCATTGCACTTGATGCGTCCGGCAGTCAAATTCACCTTCAGCTGTGAGAGGAGACAGTCCTAATGAGGCTCGCTTCATCTAGGACAACATGAAACCTAGTTCTGCATGTTAAATACCTTTAGAGCCGGGAGGTCAGGAAAGAGCGGATGTGAGCCTTGTTCGACGGCGTGCTGGATGGCAGTCAGAACACGGGGCAGATCTGTGCCAAACGTACGGAACAGGATGGCGAACTCCACACCCTGTGAAGCCAAGTCCTGCAGCATCTGGAAGAAGGAAGGTAGGATCCAGTGATACAACTTCCCATCTTCTCCCTTAACAGACAGCTCCTTATCTGCAGGTAAGTCAGACGGCCATCGGAGAAGTTCTAGATGTTCCTCAAGGACCTTCCGGAACCGTCGGCCTGGACCTATGGTGGTGAAGCTCGCCACTCGGCCAAACTGAGAGTAGTATGTGACAGCGCCCTCACAAGGCTGGAGGAGAGATGGTGCTTCTGACAACCACTCCCATTTACCTGCAAGTAGTGAGAATATGTGATGCTGAGAAACGTGAGTTATTATGCAGCAAGGCAAACACTATGTGCTATAATATTAAAGGCACATTATGTAATTTTTCTACCACTAGAGGTCGCTTATTCAAAACAAATGCATAACTTGATGACGCCTTGATTTTGTGGAACCATAGGAGGTGTTGTCTTCACGTCTACAGCTGGTGGAAAAGAATCCGACAGTCATGGGACTTTGGCAG
Source organism: Megalobrama amblycephala (assembly GCF_018812025.1). Lineage (NCBI taxonomy): Eukaryota > Metazoa > Chordata > Actinopteri > Cypriniformes > Xenocyprididae > Megalobrama > Megalobrama amblycephala. The sequence continues at coordinate 13,871,914 of NC_063067.1, read as the reverse complement.
AAATCATATTCATGGATGAGCTAATGTATTAATGATTTATTAACATTACTTTAGTATGAAGCAGGGTGTGGCTGAAAGCCGTTGGAGCTGAACAAGGCAGCTGGAGTGATTGCTAATGAGAGACAAGCGGGACACACGGCTCGAGAGCAGTGGAGACTTTATTATTCCACAGACGAACGCTTCCGTTTCTTCCGGTCAAGCGTATGTCATATTAGATACATTTGTTTGTTAAAAGTTGTTATAAAGCTAAACTGTGCTTTTGCGCGGTGGCTACTATGAGACACTTGTTGCACAGATCGATATTAGGCGTGGTACTCGTGGTAAATCAAGAAAACGAGATTTAAACAATAAGACACTGTGTTGAGCTATAACATAGGTTTCTGTCTATGAATGTATCCAAACAGTTGCTCATCTGTCTAATAAAACATAATATTTTTTGGCGTTTCCATGGTTTCTTCAAAATAAAACCGGATATCGAGGGTAACGCGGTTATGATGTCATTGATAGGCGACGCACGGACACGGTCCGTGTCCTAGTTAAAATTAAATATTTCTCTAGATTTAAACATTCTTGGAAACATTTGGTGTACATGCAAGTACACAAGTCAACAAAATATATAACATTGTTCTAGTGTTTTTGGATATTTTAATCCAAAGATCTTACATATTTTGCCTTTAAGAATACATATTTAAAAATGAAGTATATCGGCAGTGTATAGCGTTTTGTTACATTTTATATATATAAAAAATATTTTATATTTCATATTACAAAATGTATTCTACACATATAAGTTAACGTTTTTTCTTAATTTAAATTATTAAATGAAAGTTGAGAATTCTGGGTGTGTAAAAAGCCTTTAGATAAGTTGTTTTACCTTTTGCCATGCGCCCCCATGTCACCGTGGACAGAAAGTATTCAAGAGCAGCTACAGTTCCTTGTCTTGTGACTGCGTCAGATACAAGGATTGTGTTGTTGAGATCAAAGTGAAGGACGATTTTTCTGGAAGGTCTCGCCGGGATTAAATCAGTAGGGTCTTTATCTTGACCTGCCCCGTCAGAGTTCACGTCACTTCTGCATCCATTGGTTTGGTTCTGTTCGATACTTGTTTCAGGAATCCTCTCCGAGTTATACATAGTGCTAAAATATTTATATGAGGGAATATTTAAAACAACAAATATTCATAGACTAATAAAAGGTACTTCAACGAAGCCTAGGATAATTATCTCTGGCGACGAGTGACTGATGAATGTAAATTACGAGAATGACACTCATCTCAGTCAATTGAAAACAGCCTGACACGTGATCATCCCATTCTTTGTCTGTCGCGCAGTGAGTTAATGATACATTCGTTGGCTGCATTCGTTTAAGAAAGAACGTTTGACTAAAATCCGCTGAGCTCTCCCATAGACAGAGCTCTCCAAACCGGCTTTTGCGATGACAGCATGACTTCCTTGTCACTGTCAAATACCGCGAGAAAGAGCGGTGTTACCGCGCTTCACAAGAGAACTTTTGTGAGAGCGCCACCTACCTACTCCTGCCCGCCTTTAGGGTAATGTAGATGATAACAATGTGCATTGAAGAAAAATTTTGGAGTGAAGCATGACCTTATTTTTTTTTCATGGGATTTTCATGTGGTTCACCTGCTAATTAAAATATTTTACTTTAAACTTACACATGAAACATTTTTTGACAAATAAATATGCACGTACAGCTGTAACACCTAAGGTTGTTACGCAAAAAAAGGCTTTTATTTATATTAACCATTTGTTTTATTCACAGCAGCATTCTTACGATCAAACCCCCAGTTCCACTTTCTATGCAGTCCAATACGAAAACAAGGAATGGGGAAACAAGACAATCCACTCAAAACTTAGAAAAAAAATAGGAGATGATATATGATACACACTACTAGGGCTATTGTAGGTCAACATGCATCTCAGCCAAACAAGCTTTTGCATTTCCACAGGATCTGACATGGAGTAAAACAAAATAAATTTAAATCACTGGATTGTCTGAGAATGAAAGAACAGGACATCAAGTTCAGTAATGGCCAGAGTGTGTGAGGAAAAAAAAATAACCCAAACAATCTGCCTTGCCCACACTTAAAACTTCACATACAACAGCTTTGCACAACACTTCCAGACTCTTTACAGAGAAACACATCAGGCCAGGCGACACTTCAGTGAGAAATCAAACTCTTCTGTGCATCCAAACAAACCATGTTGATCTCACTCATTGATGGGTTTTTGCCAAAGTAACACCTCGTGTAAATACAAGCAAGATAAACATTGTATTAGAAACCTATCGTGTGAAATTGTGAATGACATAATTTCTAGGTGTTAAAATGTTTACATATACATAAAAAAAACAAACAGATCTGTGCAATTCCTCTTATGACTATTTAAATGTGCACCTTCCAGAATTATTTGTGAATGTGTTTGAGGATTAGTCTTTATTTTAAGCATCACTTTACTGTACGTCATCTGAACATACAGGCCATTTAGATCGGCTGTTTACAAACAGTCTCTGCGTTGGAAACGTACACCCAGCCTTTTTTTCTCTCCACGTTGCTAATGTAAATAGAAAATTGAGCACCTTTGCCATGCTAGATCCACTTGTGAGCATTAACGTCTATTTTTATTTATTTTTTTGAGGAAGCAAGTCTCCCTGACTGGGTCAAGTCTCAATCCACCTCTTCCATGCTGCTGTAGGACGGGGCGGCGCATTCTCCAGAGTGTGCAAACATCTCAGAGGTCACTTCCGTGTTCAACTGAGGGGGTCCGTCTGGGTCCAGGTCTGTCCCAAACAGTGTCTGGCTAGAGGCCTGTAAAATAAACCACCGTTATAGACAGAAACACAGCATTTTCTGAACGAAGTACATAAAACTTCCAACTGCCAATTTGTCCATTCATTATAAAAAAAATAAATAAAAAACTAATAAAAAAAAATAAAAAAAATCAGTGATTTCAAGACCATGTAATTTTGAATTATTTATTATTTGTGAAGAGCGTGGTACAGGCACTATTACAATTGAGCAGCATTTAGAGTGGTCTCAATTATTGCTGGGATATTTTGTGCAGCATCATAAATAGCATGAGCATTTTTTCATTTTTTTTTTTTAAGATTATATTTAAATAATCACTTACCCAAACATATTCAATTACTGTTTAAATATGATTACATACATAAATAATAATGCAGTCCTGTGCCCTTGATCAAAGATTTATCCTTAAATTAGAACCAATAACATTTCAAACAGGAACACCCATGATGACATAATGACCCATGACCTTAATGAGGTACAATAATATCTGATGGTATTGTTTTGGTCACGGCGTCCAGAGCTGAGGCATTCACAGAAGCCAAATGTCTTTAGGCTTTGTAGTGTGGACGGCCACATGAACGATCAAAGCCCACCAGCATCCCTGAGACTGTTGAAACTGCCACATACCCACAAATCCCAGTACCACTCATCTTACAATATGTGGATCTCATCTCAACTTAGAACATGTGCAGCTAGGCTTTGAATCAATGGATCAAAGTACAAAAAAAAACAAAAACCTCACTGATTTCCGTAGTTGGGTACAGAAGTACAGTAAGGAGCTGACCTGCCTTGCTGACTCAGAAAATGCTAACCAGTCAAGCTATTTTTAAACAAAACATATTAAACTCTTACCAGACTACTGACCAACTTTGGCAAAAAAAAAAAAAAAAAAAAAAAAAAAAAAAAAAAAAAGAGTAAATAATATAAAATAATTTTAAAAAAGTAACAAAAAAGTGAACATGAAACCATAAAATGAAGTAGCAAGATTATCCCACAATACAAAGAATAAGACTCCAATCATCTAGAGTCAACATGAACTAGAAGCACACACCGCTCATTTTACTTCTAGATGACATAAAGAAACAATGCAAGACAGGACCTGATTTCATCCATTGGAAATGATTAGTTTGCGAGAAGAGGGTGTTACACACAGAATGGTGTCAGAATTAATGAGTGCTAAAACAATGTCTAAATCGTTATCTAGCCATTGTTCAACATTATTTTCATCAGCTGAAACCAACAAAATATATATATTTTTTAATTCCAAAGATATAAAAAACCTTTACCTGGAGAATAGCATGCACTGAAAATTCATGCATAAGACCAGAAATATGCATTAGAGTAAATAGAGTATAACTAGAATAGTAAATAATTTTGAATTCATGTTAACTTTAAATTAAGCTCTGACATAATACACAAAGATAGTCATCACAGAGTTTAAAATGCCGCCATTATGCCGTTTATAAAGGCATTTAGGTTATATTGAAAACAGATGATACACAATGCTGAGCTCATCCAAAAATGAAAATTTATTGTCCTCATGTTGAACCTGGTGAACAAAGATAGTTTGAAGAATGATAGTAACTAAACAGTTTGAGTTCTCATTGACTTCCACTGTATGCGTATGGACAAAAAAAATACAATGGAAGTCAAAGGGAACCAAAACATTCTTCAAAATATCTTCTTTTGAGTTCTGCAGAAAAAAAAAGAAAGTGAAACAGGCTTAGAATGGCATGAGGGTGGGAAAAAAAAGAGAACATTTTCATTTTTGGATTATCCCTTTAATATTTGTAATTAAGTTGTTTTATTGGTTAGTTGTACAGCTAAAATAAAATCTGGCTAAAAATGAGGCAGCAAATAACGTCCTAACTGCTATTAGTATTAAATGAGTATACTAAGTACATTTATGCAAGACATTTTTCCTGAGTGTTTTTTTTAAACATTCTGGACAATGTTGTAAAACAACTGAAATGGGACGAAAAAAAAAAAAAAAAAAAAATCCTGACTGGCATGGCTGTGTGACTCAAGCTAAATAACATTGAAGTTGCCATCAAAGAGAGTCATGACTTACAGTACAATCAGTTTAAAGTGCAAATCTTTGTACTGAGGGTCTGCAGCTGCAGTGAGTAGTAAATCAAGCCCAGTTAGACCAGTATAACAAAGGATAAATGAGGTTGAACAGCAACGCTAGGACTGCGGCCACAGTGCCCAGGATGAAATATCTCAGGCGCTCGCCGTCACAGTAATCTGAGATGCCATCTCGTCTGCGGTGGAAATGCCCTCTCCTGTCCTCCTCTTCTTCTTCCTCCCCCAGCCTTGTCCTGGCTCTTCTTCCTCGTAGACCGGGGCGGAACAGGCTCCGAAGAGAGGCTTCTCGCTGCCCCTCCTCATCCTCCTCCAGTTCCTGCCATATCAGAGACGCCTGCGATTGGCGGAAACCTGTGTCAGCTTCTGGGAAAGGGCCTTGCTTCATCATTACACCGCAGAACACCAAATACACTTTCAGAGAGCTCACTGCTGTAGTTTCATATGCCGCTCACACACTGGATGGATAAGCAGATAAGCATGCAAGAGTAGATTCCAGAAGTAGCTTTTTGAATCAATGTACACACCCTGTAACTGAAGTAACTACTAAATTAAAGGCAAGATGTTTCCCAAGATACACCCATAAATAATCAAAAGGATGGACTACCGATGTTTAACTGGATCATGTGTGCCTCATTATCAATCATATAAATGACCCTGATGTTACCAAATTGCCCTCAAAGTTTTGCGACGGTCAGTCACACGTTCGATTGAGCAGAAAAGCAAGATGTGAAGCAACGTCTTGTTAAGGTGCAGTCACATTTACCATTGCGCTGCGAGATTTCACAGGCGAAATCCAGTCATTTCAATAGGAATCTGTGCGGTTGGGGGTGAAAAAGTTCCCCATGAAGATTTCGCTCATGTTCAAGTCGGTCATGCAAATTTACTTTGCTGACCAACAGAAAACTGCTTGGTTTGAAACTGACTTCTGTGTGAGCACTGCAATATTGTCATTGAACCTTTTTAGCCAATGATATTTCGCTGAAATATCGCTAATATGACCGCACCTTTACACATTGTTGAAACCAAGGCTCAAATGTCATTGCTGTATATTTATACCTTTTGAGATGCACAAAAATCATGAACAAAGAGAAAACATCAGAAAGAGGTCATGAGATCCTAACACAATTAATCAAAATTCAATTTAATCTATTAATCACGACTCTGAAGATGTCACATGGTGATTGTACTTCAGAAAATCTGAGAGAAAATAATCTCTCATGAAACTGCTAATTAAATTATAATCATCTAATGTTGTCTGGGCATTTTTTAAAAGAGACACCTCATTAAAAAATGAACAATGGAGAAATAGCCCTTTTTTAATGTTGAGAATGCACCAGGAACATTACCCAATCCCTTGCAACTTTAATGACCAAGTATATAGCTGCTCTACTAAGATTAAATGTTTTTCCATTGGGTTGCGGTGACATGAGAAGGTGCTGAGCTCACCTGACTGGCAGCACCACCAGTTGCAGCAGAGGATTCAGTGCCAAGGGGCCCCAGCAAGTGAGACGGCCTCTCCACTGGAGAGTTCCTGCGACGGTAAAACAGCACATAGGCGTAACGTGTCACCACCTGACTCTCTTCCACTGTTGTCACTGTGCTGTCATCAAACAAACGCCAACCTGAAACAGTAAGACATACAGTGAGATGTTTCACATCATAGCTGTTGAGATGTTATTGAGCTAGAAGAGCTCACGTACCAACATCGCTGCGCTGGCTGTTCTTGTCACTGGGAAGACGAGCGTAGGCCGTGTAGTGTCCTCCGATCATTCCGCCATAATGGTTGATCACAGCGTAGAGGTCATAGATAGGGGGCTGCTGAATGTCACCCTTATGACCAATACAGAACTTACTCAGGTCCAAGTTTCTGATGAGATCAGAAAAAAACTTGGTGAAGCATCCCAATCCAAAACATGGATGATACACAAAACTCGTTCATACCACCATTAAACTCCACCTAAACTATCAGGATTATTTTTGCAGTGGTACTAACAACTGGGATGCCACAATTATTAACAATATTAATAACATTAACGTTATTGCAGAGGTTTTCAATCATTTTAAAATGTTTACTTTGTATCAAAATAACTAACTTGTTTCAACCATTCATAATATATTAAAATTTATTTGTATAGCACTTTTTATAATAAATATCATTACAAATAGGCTTTACAGGTGATAACAGTTAGGAAAGGACTTCCCAGAAAGATTAAAGGTCCCGTTTTTCGTGTTTTTTTGAAGCTTTGATTGTGTTTATAGTGTGCAATTTAACATGTGTTCATGTTTCACGTGTAAAAAAAAAACAGTATTTTTCACATAATTTACTTATCTGTATACCGCTGTTTCCACTGTCATAAAAACGGGCTGATGACTTCCTTGTTCTATGAAGTCCCTCCTTCAGAAATACATAACGAGTTCTGATTGTGCCAGCGGTTCCTGTGTTGTGATTCGACAGCTCTGAGTGCACCGTGCCCGGAAAAGTCACGCCTCTTACCATAACGTGGAGATGCACGCGCTCAGTGTTATTGTAAACATGTCTTTAATTTTACCCTATCAATTTGAGCCGGAATCAGACCCGGTGATTGGACTGCGGGATGAAAATAACAGCGTTTCGACGACATGGCGACAAACACACTCTACAAACGCAACTCTTGTGTATTCCTGTGGGCGGAGGTTAGTCAAAAAACTGTTTTAGTGACGTCATTAAAGAAGGAAGTAGAGGGATGTAGTCCAAACTGGCCGTTCGATGTAGGCGACTTCTGTTAAATAAAATATCTCGCTTGGCATTGAACTTTGAGCGTTAAAATTTTACAGATTTTATTTATACTCTAACAACAACATTACACACTAACTAAAGTTTGAAACATGGGATCACGAAGAACGGGACCTTTAAAAACCTAAAACTTTAAAATGGACAACTTTAACATGGAACATATACATTCATACATTTTATATATATATATATATATATATATATATATATATATATATATAAAAAATAACACAATCATACTAAATCATACTTGGGGTCAGTAAGATTTTTATTTTTTTTTTTTACGGAATGAACATTCAGCAAGGACGTATTAAATTGGTCAGAAGTGACAGTAAAGGCATTTCTAATTGAACAAAAGATTTCCATTTCAAATAAATATTGTTCTTTTAAATGTTCTATTAAATCAAAGAATCTTGAAAAATATCTATTATGGTTTTCACAATATTACTGTTTTACTGTATTTTTGATCAAATAAAATGTAGCCTTGGTGAGCATAAAAGATTTTTCAACAACATTTAAAAAAAAAAAAATCTTACAGACGCCAAACTTTTGAATCTGTGTGCTAGTGAATGACTGTGAGACTAAGTGTACCTGACTGGGAAATCGACCATATCATTAATCTTGTCCCTCCATATGAAGCTCCTAAATGAGAAGCGCTTGAGCTGGATGATGAGCACGTTGGGAAGGCGCCAAAGCAGCAGCTGTTTAGAGGCCTCCCTGTGTTGCTGACACTTAGGACAGTACCTGAAGAAAAAAAAAATAATAATAATAATATTTAAATGCCATATGATGCCATTTAAAGTGCCCCTATTATGCTATATTAAAAGTCTCCTACAATACATTTACATTAGGGCTGTGCAATTAATCGCAAAACAATCGCGATTTGAGCACATGCAATTTCTAAATCGCATAAGACTGCAATTTTATTTATGAATTTATTTATATTTTAATTCAGAGTATTTTGGATTCAGGAGAGAGGATGTGTCAAAGAGCAAGGTAATTTGCAAGACCTTTGAGATACAAATAGAGTGTCTGAGGGTGGGTCAAAGCAGACGTTGTTCGCAGGCAGCCAATGAAAGCTATAGGCTGGCATTATGCAAATGTGTTACAAACCATTTAGGTGCATAATGGGGCACTTTAAACACCTTGCAAAAGGTATTTGATACTTCAAGAGTTTGAAATTGAGGTGTGTCCATACCATGCCTCTTCAGGGGCCAGCACCTCAGGTTTGGTAAAGAGGTTCAGGCACTGCTCTAAGGTGAAGTGTCCTGCCCTGGAAGTCTCCGTAGCAGAGCCCGGGTCTTCATCAAACTCCAGCTCTTTAGAGCGCACCAGCACATATTCCTTCTGCCGCTCGTTGTTCTTCCACACCAGCTCCAGCGTGCAGTCATCCGGCAGCTCCAGTACCAGATCACCTGTAGGTGGCACCAGGATGAAGATATGCTTCTCTAACACAAGCATTTTAAAAAACACATCCATCCAGAAACCTCTGACTGACCTTTGTCCTCAAGTTTTTTGTCCTCTTTTTGGTTCGAGTCCTGAATGGTTATGTAGAATTGAGACGCACTTCCACTCCCAGACTCAGAAGGCTGCTGATACCCGGTCACTACAGCTATCAATGAACATACAATGATGGACTATTCCTCCACAACAAACAAAGACTTCAAACAAAAAGCTTTAGACCAACTTACCTTCTGGTTTAATAGCCTTTTCACATGATGTTTCTTTCTCAACCAAAGAATCTTGGGAGCTGGTAGCAAGCTCACAGCATCCTGAGTCAATGGTGTGTGTGGAGAGTGTGTCACCATCTGCTGCGGAGAGTGTAGACACGGTCTCTGTTTGAGGGGCTGTGACAGTATCACCCTGCTCCGCTAGGTTTTCCACTTCTCCTGCAGATGGCGGCTCTTCCTCCTGCTCTTGACACTCTGAGACACTGCCCGCCATGGAGGTCAGGTCAACACGGGACAAGCTGGCCTCTGGGGATGTCCTACCGGACTGGAAAGGTGGCTGGAACACATTGACAGAGTACCTGCACACAGAAATGAAGGGTTGCACAGTGCTTGCTGGTTCCTAGTTTTTAAAAGATTTTTCTTTTTATGTCAGCACCAATGAATTTGCCAAAACTACTAAATAAAATAGCTAAGAAAAATAATAATTAAATATTTTATAAGTAAATGCTACAATAAATATGTAAAAAAAAAAAAAAAAAAAAAAAAAAAAATCACAAATCAAATACATTTTTTTAAAGAGTCATCAATAAATAGACAAAATTATATTTAATAAAGGCTATCAAAAATATAACAAATAAAATGGTTCTTAATGCTACAAAATAAGTAAATAAAATGTATAAAATATACAACTAAAAATAAAAAAAATGCCATTAAACAGACAAAAATAAAAAGCTATAAAATAAACAGACAAACAAGTAATTTATAAAATAAATTACTCCAATCATTTCTATAATAAACAAATACAAAATGCTCACAAAAATGCTATCAAAAATATAAAGTATATAAAAAATAAATACTATGGAATATACAGACAATTAAATAATTTATAGATAAATGACATCAATAAATGCTATAATAAATAGACAATAAACATAAAATGTTCACCAAAAAAAAATTTTTTTTTCTTGTACAGAAGATGCTGATAAAATCTGCAAAGCGGCTAAAAACTCTGTATTATGCTGCCAGGCCAGTAGGTGGCAATGTCACTTTGTAAAGAAACACTACACGCCCGTTGACTGAACATTTAATATGCATGCGCATGACGTTAACACCATTGTTTTCAAAAACTTGCACTTTGAAGGCAGTTTTCAAAAGTTTGCGTTTCAGGAATCCAAAATGCCACTGTGGTATAAATGAACAGCCAAAACAGAGAAAAGAAAAAAAAAGCCAAAACTGGTGTGATGTAAACATCCCCTTACTTCTAAAGCTGACCCATTTCCCAAAATACACAAATGGTTAAATAATTCTAAATCTAATTGTAATTATACCTAGAGTAGCCTTCCAGAAGCTGTGTGAGGCGGGTGTAAGTCAGCCTAGACTCAGGCACACTGATTAAAAACGGCAGTCCTATATTCTCCACATTGGGTCGGCACATGGTCTTGTGATTAGGCCAGTGGTTCTTCTGGCAGGCCCTGTAATCAGAGGAAAGAAACTTACCACCAACTAAACCAAGACAAAATCTCTAAATCCTAAGAGTGATCTCAGAGCCAGCACAACACATGCTTCTAATGAACAGATGGAAACTCACTGATTGCAGTAGCCGACACGGTAACAGCGAGTACAGCGCTTGAGCTTCTCGTCATCAGAGGCAGGAGGCTTCAGGCAGCCAGCACACTTTGTGATTGGGATGCTAGGTACCTGAGGTCTCTGAAGATCAATACAAAGACAATTAATACATGAAATCATAGCAAGAGAAAAAACAACAAATACTTGAATACTGACACAAACCCACAAATCTTAGGGAAAAAGGTGAAAAAATAAGTGATGGAAATGGTGTACCTGTTGGACCTTCAGCAGCACCACCCTCTCTTTGGCAAGATCTTTTGACAACATCTCAAAACAGAAGAGCAGGTCATTGGACGAGACCGTGTCTAAAGATTGAGACGGTGAAAAGATTCTGTGGAACCTGCCCTTCAAAACCTGAGAGAAAATATAGAGGCTTATAAATGGTGTACAAAACATAATAATATCACAAGTCACAATTAATAGAATTTTGTCGTCATTGCATTTCTGGCTTCCAACAATTATGAAAACAAGATAATCAAGATAAAACTAATATTGTGGCACATTCTGCTTTGCAATGTTAATTTAGAAAAAAAAAAGGGACATGCAAGATATTACAATGTACTAACAATGTTTCTTGGAGAAGAAAAATCAGAAAGAACAGTTTAAACAAAACAAAAAAAAAAGTTTCAAATAATCCAATCAGTCAATAATGTCAAGGATTTCCTGGCTTGAGCTGAGCATTCCTTAAGCGTGAATTCAATGGCATTTTAGTAAAACTGACTAAAGTTAATAAACAAGACAACAAATTATTGACTAAATTTAAAGTATATTTTCATTAAAAGACAAATTATTACTAATAATCAATGTGAAACTTAACACTAGAATTTGCCTTAGAGAAAAGGTTAATATATATATATATATAATTTTTTTTTTTTTTTAATAATTGCACTTTGTATCATTGCGCCCTCTTCTGGACTATTGATTTAAAAATCTGGGTGTTCACTTGTAATTTCACATAACTGAACTAATGTTTAAAAATATAATCAATTTAAAATAATTCACATTTTGGAAACATTTAAGTGAAAAATTTCAGTTTTGTTTTTGGTCCTACACCCTTTTCCTTAAAGCTTTCACCAATGGAATATGTTGAATATAGTTTACAAAAATGTTGACTATGTTTTGGAGTTTTCATTAAACATTATATCCACTCTTAAAAAATGAATAAATGAATGATGTTTATAATGACTAATCATGTAAATCAAGATTTCAATACTGACAAAAATAATTGTGATTTTGACCATAATTGAGCAGCCATATACACCAGCAAATTTTCTAAATCAAAATATGAATATTTTAGAACACAAACAAAATGTATCATAATAGTTTCTGGGCATTATATAGTAAAAATATGTTTGCATTTTAGTCTCTAGATAATTTACCAGAAAACATGGATCAAACAAGAGCAGATGAAGAGTTTAGAACAGAATCATCATACCTCTGCCAGCCTCAGATTCTCTGGTTTGGTCCTGACGCTGCGAGATATTGAATCCAGTACTTCAGTCGTGCTCGAGTTCTCTTTACTCACACTGACCAAAAACTGCACAAATGGTCGGCAAATTGTTTAGATCAAATATTAATTTGAAAATATTACAGATTAAGCCCTTCATGCCCAGGCTTACTTAGGTATTTCAGATTGTTGTGCTGTTTTTTTTTTTTCTTTTTACCTTGACTGGTTTCTTGTGAGGCTCTTTAGCAAAATAGAAAACAGTCAGCACCTTCTGTTTCTGAGGTAGAGGGACAGGCAAGTACAGGAAGGGGTCAAAGGTTATGGAAACCTAAAAAAAAAAAATTAAAAAAAAATTATAAAAAAAATGAAATAATAGATGAGTAAACTCCCACAACCATATAGCTAAGAGATACTAGACATCATAATTATCTGACCAACATCATCAAAAGTAATAAACATTTCCTAACACACAAAGGCGGCCTAAACTGGGGACCACTTGACTCAGTTTAGACCTGTATCAATATCCCATTCTGTTTCCCATACAAACCAAAAAGCCAAATCAAAAGTAACAGACACTTAAAGTGTTACAAAAGATTTCCATTTCAAATAAATGCTGTTCTTTTGAACTTTCCATTTAAAAATCCTGAAAAAAATGCATGTTTGCTTCTAAAAACATTTAGAAGCACAACTGTTTTCAACATTGAATATACATGTTTCTTGAGCACCAAATCAGCTTATTTATAATGATTTCTGAAGGATCATGTAAAACCTGAATTAAGTGACAATATTCAGCTTTGCCATAACAGAAATAAATTACATTTTGAAATATACAAAAATATTTTAAACAGTAATATTCAAGGGACCTTGTTTTAAAAAAAAAACAAAAAAAAAACTCCAAACATTTGAACAGTAGTATATACATTTGAATCATAGGTCTTGTTTTGCTCTTGACGCATTACCTTAGAACACACTGGACACACCAGCTTTGACTTGTACTGGCCCTGAAAGAGGTCAACAATGAAGGAATCGTTCCTCATTTTATGCCTCTGCCATGCCTCTTCTGCAATAACCTGCCAAACAATAAACAAGAACAACGTTCAGCAGATTTGTAACCATACTTCATAAAGCTTGATACTACTAGTAAGAATGCTTACGTTTGTCAGTTGTAAAACTTAATACAACATTTTTATTTGTTTTTTCTGGTATTTGCACACTCTGCCCCAAAGTATGCAATCTCTTCCAAAATTCAACTGAAACCCTTTTAGGTAATATTGTTCAGTATGTATTGAGACAAAAATCAAGAACTCACTTCATCCTGACGGCCGTCTGAGTCAACGGTCTCTGTATATGGTTTGTGTTGGATGCGGTTCAGGTCCTCATGCAGCCCATCTAGCAAGAAAGCCATGAACTCCTGAGCATCGTGCTGTGCGTAGCCTGTAAACTGACTGGCCTTACTGGCAACTATAGCCTATGAAGAGAAATGAAACACCTCCTGGTCATTATGGGTTTTTTAACCATTACATATGGAAAACTAGCGGAAATGGTATAACAGGACAGTTTTGTTGCTTCATTGATACCTTTAATTTGGAGGGTTGAAATGCGTGGTGAGTGCCCTTCCACAACGCTCGAAGTAGAACGGCAAAGCCAATGGCCAGTCGTCCACCCGTGCCCAATGGGTTAGTACAGTTAATCTCGGACTCAAATGCCCGGTCTGAAAACAAACAACACAAAAACACACAGCTGGGTAAGACACATAACCATATGAAAAGTAGCAAATCTCATCAACGAAAATGCCACTGACCGTGGAAATAATCCCTGAGCTCCCGTGTGTTGGAGAGGGACTGGATCACACTGTTCATAAAGCAAGTGTTTCCCAAATTGACTAGTCCAGTGAAGCCGGGGAGACACACCTTCTTCTCCTCTACTTCTTCAGCTCTCTCACTGCCTGCAGGAGGAGTGTGAGTCATGGGCTGCACCATGCAGGTGGGCTTGGGCTATGGACAGATGAAAAGAAAAGTCTTATCTAAAAGGTCTGAGACAAGTTATGGTCCACTAGATTATCATATGTGACATAAACATGATGATGCATCCTTATTGTCTGCTATATTACCGTTACAACAGTTGGTTCCTGTTTGAGGGACACGTGTTCTGGGACTGAGCGAGGGGCCACGGCATCCAGACCCGAGTCCTCTGGGGCTCGAGGGGGTTTGACTTTCTCCTCTCCCACACGTGGTTCTTCTTTAGCAGGAAGTGCATGCTGGCTGCTTCCTGGCTGACTCTTTTCAAGTGTGGAAGGGCTGGAGGGCACAGCAACCTTGGCGCCCCCCACTGCACCTTAAACAATAGACAACAGACAAGAGAAAAATAAAGCTTATGGTTAGCAGATAAAAGTCATAGCTTCAATATTCAATCATTTCTTATTAATATGTTAAAAACAGTTTTACTGCTTAATATTTTTGTGGAAATCATGATACATTTTTTTCAGGATTCTTTGATAAATAGAAAGTTCAAAACAAAAGCATTTATTTGAAATAAAAATTGTTTGTCTCTACTATCACTTTTGATGAATATTAAACGGTAGTGTATATATTATTATAACAACCACAACTGAACAAGCTACTTAAATTTGTAAAAAGTTAGGCTGGGTATTGTCAACCGCTTCATGATACACTTAATTTGTGAAGCATTACCATATCACAGTGTATCAATACATAACTGGACTGGAAAAGCCCTAGTAAAATGCAATGTTGGAGTGGTAGCTAAAATTGAGAGAAGGCTATGTAGAGCAGTGTGGGTCAGGAGCCTGGCATAAAGACAAGAACACATTGGCACATTTGGCTTGACCCCGTCTCACACTCGTATTGAGTTACTGGATCACTCCCTGTAGTCACATTCTTTTTCTTGACTGGTTCCCTCATTTCAGCATGTAAACAAAAACAGTCCAGCTTTTCCACAGTAATAATATAATATGTGTTCCCTATTACACGTCAGAGCTCTCTGAAAGATCAAGGGTCCAGTTGTTTTTATTTAACCAAGCCTTAAAGGCCTTTTCACACTGAGCGTGGTTAAGTTATGTGAATGCATAGATCCCTATGGAACTATTCACACCAGGCGTGATCATTCTTGACCAGTGTTTTGATTTTCTACCCAGTCGTTCTACGATAAAATAGGCTGTCCAATTAGATTTGAGCTTTAGATCACATACCCGGAGTCACTGCTGTCGCACAAAAGGGCGAGATTGGTGGCGCAAGAGAATGGATGCGGAGTTCTTTTAATCATTGGTGTCTGAGAACAGATTTATTCTCACGTTCTTCCACTTTAGAGCGCAGTCGGAAGTTATTACAAGCACTCGATGATGGTTTAAAGTCGGGTTTGAGCAAAAACATAGTAATAATCTCATAAGTTGTGATGTAGCTTAATGCTAATTGTAGCTCTAATTACACCTGTTACCCAGCTGCAATATTTTATGATGTATTAAGTAAGTTCTCATAAGATCTCGTAAGATCCCAATTTTTTTTTTTTTTTTACACCGCAGAAACTTTATGCAGGAACTAGGGACTTGGGTGTGGTACTCTGTGTTTCGACTGCAGGAACCAGGGTCTAGATGAAGTTCAGGGTAAAAATTTCCCCTTCAGAAAGTACCTGCTCACAGGGTAGTACTTTTTCGAAGCTCTGGAACTTTCAGGGGTGGGAATTGGGTGCTGAACATGCTGATTGGTTGAGTTCACGCAGCATTTTGATTGGTTGACTACATGCAGCATTTTACTTCAACCACCAATTTTAAAAGTCTGTTGCAGTGCGTACAGTAAGAGTTGTTTGCTATTCGAATCAACAATGGAGGTTAAAAAATACGACCGATGGACCAACAATGAGGTTTAGGCTTTATTAAGCTTATATTTGGAGGACAAAATCCATCTGGAACTGGAAAGTCGCACCCAGTCCTGTCACCGGACTTAATCTTCACAGTACTTTGGACCGCAATGGAAACGCAGACAGCAACAGGTCTGGGAGAAAAAAAGTTCCTGGAGCAAATTGTTCTGGGTAATTTCGGCGGAAAAGCAGCTATAGATAGCTTGTGTTTCTCGCGTAGCGCCAAACTTTTTTTATCTTAATATATACTTTTGTATGTTGTGTAGCGGTTGAGGTTAAAGCCAAATTGGAAAACCTACGAGATACATACATGAGGAAAAATGTATTTATACAAACACGTGTGTGTTTGTTTGTTTGTAAAAGACTGTTCAGAAGCAAAGAGAATCCAGGCAGCAGACCTTGTGTGGCAGGGGCCTCCAGACCCCCCCAGCGCTGACTGTGTCTCTTCTTCAGGGTGATGTCGATTCGGGACGGAGTAAAGGCATAGCTGGACTGATCTGGCTGGATTAGATTCCTGAAACATCAGCAGATGGAACCAATAAAGAAACCTTTAGAAACACACTCTTGATAAGTGGATCGACGGAGATTAGGATGCCCATCAGACAATCTTACCTGAGTTTAACCTGCCATTTAAAGACAGTGTTTGGTCCGCAATCCGGATGAAGGCGCAAAAAGTTGGGATCACTGTGGACAGTTTCAACAATTAATGGAAATATAGGTGTTTCTCATGAGGAAACTCATGAGTGCAGATTAATCTTTCACCTGGTCTGGAAGATAAGAGTGAAGTCTTGTTCCCTGAACAGCACCCTGGAGGTCTGCCGGCAAATTTCTTTCATGTAGACATTAACAACCATCAGGTCTGTCCCTTTCTCATAAGAGTCATTCTTCACCAACTTCAAGTTCACCATCGGCTCTGGACCTTAACACACATCAGTCATGAGAAATAAAAAGGTCAAAAGGTTTTGGGTCAGTAAGATTTTTTTATGTTTCTGAAAATCTAAGCGTCACAGTATATTACAAATGTTTTTAACTAACCTTCTGTATCCTCCTCATGGCTCCCTCCATGTGGCTCCTCCTTGGACTTGTCTCTCTTCTCCTCTGTGCAGCTCTTCTCCTCTGTGCAGCTCTTCTGAGGAGACTCCTCTCTCTTTGAGGATGTTGAAACAGGCTCTCCAGATCCTGATTCATGAGATGGAAGCACTTTAGGGATCTGGGTATCAGCTTGTGGCTTCTTTTCCTCCTTTCTGTTTCCCGTCTCATCTGATGCTATTTTTTCAGAGTTTGTTTTCATAGGAGAAGAACTCCTCTCCTGATGCGTCACCTTCGGCTCACACACAGAGGAAACAGTCTTGCTATCATCTGCTTCAACCTGTAAACAACACAAAGGACAGACCACAGGATGTGAGAGACTCTTTTTCCACCATTCTATTTCCTGCTGATTATTTTCATTTTCAGGTGAAGTCTCACCTGATTATTGTTATTAGTCTCACCTGAGCATTGCTTTTTGGCCTCCTGTCCACTCCTTTTTCTTTCGCCGATGTCTGGCATGCTTGACCTTTGACCTGCACCTGAGCCCTGTTGTCTTTTGCATTGCTAGATGAAGAGGCACCACTGCTAACGGCTGACGTGTGTGTCTTGCCATTAACTGCTTGTTTGGATTGAGACGCCATCGATGAGCAGGGAGCTAGAGGGGGCTCCTTTGTGTTTTTGGAGGGTCGTGTGGTACGCTTTGCGCTGGGCTCATTGATCGAGTCTGCTTTATCGCTTGATTTAATGTCTGCTACTTTCACGCCTGTGCTCTCAGTGAGCTCCACCTGTTTGCCTTTCATCCCTCGTTTCAACCCACGGTCGGGTTTACCTCGTTTTTGTTCAGCAGAAGTCACTGCGGGCGTTTTCTCAATGCTTTCGCTAGATTTTTCAGGCCGCCCTGTGGTTGACGGCTGGTGGTTGCTGCCATTCTCTGTAAGGATGTTCACCATCTCTGTCTTTTTCTTGTTCTGTTTAATGGGGAACATGAATAAATAAAGCTTGTCTGAGGGATCTCTGACTAGGCAAACATTCATGAACACTCAAAAGCTACTTGTGTGCATGGCAACACAGTTCTGACATTGCTCTTGCACAGACCAATAGGAAATATCTGTAACTTTCAAACTTTCTAATCATCCTAATAACTTATATATAACCCATATTATGCTACCAGAGTTAAATATTGTAGGGCCCTATAAAATTCGTTTTATTTTTTCCCAAATTCCAGTTTTATTTTTTCCCAAATTCTGTTTTTTCCATTTTAATTTTTCTGGATTCCTGTTTTTTTTCTGTTTTATTTATTTTTTGACTCCATTTTAATGGTTAAATTAAATTTTAGTAAATCAAAAAGCATGTCTAATTTATTGAAATAATGAATCTTGTCCAATTTACCAACAATTTAATAAAAGTTTAACAAAAAAAATTAAAAATTTTTTTAGGGCCCTAGGCATTTTTTAGGTAAATGAAACTGCGCTTCCGCATCATTTCAGAGGCACACAGGCATGCAGGATTCATGTTTAAATAGTCTTTTTGTGGTTTAATATTCACAGTCACTAGTCAATATCGCGACTTAATTTACGTGTACTGACCTGCTTTTAATTCATTCATCAAAAATTTGACAAATTCCGTGACATTCCGCGTTATATAGTAAATTTTGTTTTTATGACTGGATTCTGCAATTCCGTCCGTGTTTTTTGCATCGCGGAAATCATAGGGCCCTAATATTGTATTATTCATTTTATAATATTCTACTACTAAATAATATTTATTAATAATATAATTATTTTGCTAAATATGTTAAAAAACCTTACATAAAACCTTAAATTTCATTAATGACATTTTCAAACACCATCAAAAGGGATGTCTAAATAGACTAAAGGCCAATACTCACCGCACAGACAAATGCCAACAAACACCAACAAACAAGTTGGCCTTTAAATTTAGGATTTTATGAGAAAAAAAAAAAAAAAACATGTTCACACTGCCCCAACAGACACTAACAAACATTGACTGAACATGCTCACTAGGGTGAAAAACTCTGACCAACGCCAACAGAGGTAACACTAAT
This sequence comes from Megalobrama amblycephala, assembly GCF_018812025.1. NCBI lineage: Eukaryota > Metazoa > Chordata > Actinopteri > Cypriniformes > Xenocyprididae > Megalobrama > Megalobrama amblycephala. The sequence continues at coordinate 13,852,522 of NC_063067.1, read as the reverse complement.
CCAACAAAACCCAACAAATGTGTTTGTTGGTATTTGTCTGTGAAGTGTGAATTGGCCTTAATAAAGAAATTTGCATTAGATTAGTCAATTTACAATATTTGTATTAAATGTTTCGTCTCCCTGCTTCTTGAATCTCGCGCCGCCTGAAAATTTACACAAAATTTACAGAATTTCTTTCTAAGGAATGACAGCTGTCATCTGCCAATTGCTGCTTCTGCAAACCGCGGATCAATGCTACAAAGCAATACAAACTAAACCTGCGTCTCAATCAGCTCCCTAGTTCCCTAGGTCGTGAATCAGTATATCATGAAAGTATGTGGCTGATTCCCTGATCAGTGCCCTGACTACTGAACTAGGGAGCTGATTGAGACACACGGTAAACCTGCCTGAAGTTTTCGCATCGCTCTGCAAAAGTACGTCACCCGGATCGTTGATCTGATTGGTTGAAGGAATCCAATTGCGTGAAATGCTCGTTGAACGCCTCGTGTGCAGTAGGAAATACATAGCAAACTCCCCAGACCAATGTTCAATTTTAAATTGAGCTTGAGTCTGGACAACAGGAGGAAAAAAAAAGAAAAGAGCAGAGCATGTGTTCTTACAGCGAAGGTAGGCCACGTGTTGAGGGGGATCTTCTTGTGCATGACAAGCTGCAGAACATTTGTTTTCTCCTTATAAAGCAATTTACTGCAGGAGGCTTCAATCTCTTCGTGGAGATGACAGCTCCATTCACGGCCATCTGAGAAAACACAAACAGCACAGTACACTACTGTTCAAAAATTTGGGGATGGTAGGATTTTTTTTACGGTTTGTGAAAAAAGTCTCTTAAGCTCACCAAGGATTGATTTATTTGATCAGAAATATAGTAAGAACAGTAATATTGCTGAAATATTATTACAATTTAAAATAACCGTTTTCTATTTTAATATATTTTAAAAATTTATTACTGTAACAACAAAACTGAATTTTCAGCATCATAACTCCAATCTACAGTGTCACATGATCCTTCAGAAATCATTCTTATATGCCGAATTGCTGCTCAAGAAACATTTCTTCTTATCAATGTTAAACTTTTTATCAGCATTCTTTGATCAATAGAAAGTTCAAAAGAACAACATTTATTTGAAACAGAAATCTTTTGTAGCATTACAAATGTCTTTACTGTCACTTTTGATCAATTTAGGAGTCCTTTCTGAATAAAAAGTATTAATTTCCTTCAAAGAAAATAAAGAAAAAAAGAAAAAGCATCTTACTGAACCCAAACTTTTGAAAAATAGTGAACACTCAAAAGTGAACAAAGACAAACACAGCACACACTAACAAAAGACCAACATTAGCCAAAAAACGATAGACACAAGCACACATAATGTCCTTACCCGGCAAGCGGATGTGGCAGGCGGAATCGGAAAAGGCAGAATCGATATCTTCTACTCTCAGCACCCCAGCATCTCCACAGTTCAGCCTCACAATCACCTCGTACGCATTCTGCTTCCAGTCCAGAAACAAATCTACAGACAAATGAACATTCATGTTAAGGCTGGATCCATCACAAACACATCACATCACATCACATTACATAATAAAATATCACTGAAGAAAACCCTGACTGTAATTAAAAGTATTTTTCCATAAGCAGAGGGAAAACAAGAATATTTATGTACAGAAAACACAATGAATTATTACAAACTAATAGCAAAAATCAAACCTGATTTCATGATAACGCTACACGATCTGAAAGCCAATCATAGCAGAAAGCCCAACTCCCTTCGATTTCAAACCGCTCTGTTATTGAGTTTAACATAGGTGCGTGTTAGCGAGCAGGTCAGAGACAGCAGGAAAGAGCGAGAAAGAGAGCGTGTTTATCTCAGGATCAAGCTTCAGGGTCAAGTGACAGCTAGTCCCGTCCCTTAACTCTCTCTCACTGTGACACACAGATCTAAAAGGTCATCAAGAAACCGCCACGCCCCACAGCTGGGCTTCTATTCCACGTGATGTCATCTCCACTCTGCCAGTATCCCATGAGCCTCCCTTGTATGACAGGAATCAGCAGTCCAGAGATAGACTTCTCCCTCTGTGTAAGGAAGGTGCTCTGCTCCATCTCGCAGAGACAAAACACAACACTTTGACAAAAGAAAGACAATGGCGCACCCATATCGAATGCATGTAGAAAGGCCAATGAGGAAGGAATACTCTAAGTGAAGTCTTCTCATGCATGTGCCGGGCAGAGTCACTCCACTGACCTTGACAAAGCACTTCTTTACTGAAGCAGTGGCTCACAGGCTTGGATTACAACACTTCAGCACTCAGCACAGCACTGCAGAGGCAAAACACTCAGCAGACAGCAAACGCCAATGTATGTTTGTTAGGGCTGGGCGATATATCGCATGCGATTGTCACGCGCATTTCGTCAGTATAGCCGGTTCCCTGATTACCGCTAAATCGCCATCACCTGCTTTCAAATGGAGCGGCATTTAATAGACAGAGCCGTAGTTCACTGACAAGCCACGCAATATCGCGTTCATTATCGAAGGCGATTCATCTGCGATATGAACGCGATATTGCGTGGCTTGTCAGTGAACTACGGTTCTGTCTATTAAATGCTGCTACATTTGAAAGCAGGTGATGGCGTTTTAGCGGTAATCAGGGAACCAGCTTTACTGACGAAATGCGCGTGACAATCGCATGTGATATATCGCCCAGCCCTAATGTTTGTCAAACCTGTAGTCACGCATCTCAAGCAACCATTGGTAATTGTAAACTGAACATATTACCAGTCGACGTAGGTGTCGATATTTTTATTCTGTATTGTGACATACATACGAGCAAAGTGGTTATTAAAAAAAAAAAAATTAAGGGCAGGGGATTTTTTTTTCTATCAATTGGTTGTTTATTGGATGAAGGCATATCTGAATACGATCTTGCAGTTGATTGTAAGTAAGAGGCAGGGTTTATGCAAAGGAAATGATTGACAAAGTCTGGCATATGTAGCATGCTACCTAGGAGAAGTCAAGTTATGATACTTTAATTAAAGCTGCAATCCGGCATTTTTCCTTTTTTTTTTTTCGCCATCTCTGTTTGAAACCTGCAATTGGAGTCATATGCGGAATTGTTATCGTTACGTGCGTTGTGCCTCGGCACGGCTCAGCACGGATGAATCTAATGTTTCCTGTCAGTCACCGCACCGGTGTGGATACTGTACTTCAGAATCACAGATTCTGCGTCTTGAAAGTATGACCAATATAAGAATTTTCACCGGAAAATGTCATCTGAACAAGTAACATGTCTACCACTTTTGTTCTGACCAACTGAGCATTAGGCCTACAATAAATCGTGCCGTCAATGATGATTAAATCTAACGATCGCTTAGCCTGGATTATTATTATTATTATATTATTATTATTACTGTTATACTTTGTTCTCAAATTGTTAATGTTAACAACATCAGCATTGCGTGACTGTGTATTTAGTGTATATTAGCGTTACCGGTAGATTTCAATTTCTGTAACCACTCTGCTGTCTGAAGTCTTTTGCTTTTGACTACGGGTGAATCTCCAGTTGTCACTGATGATGGTCAGTGTCAGATTGACGTTTAATTATTTCAGCTGCTGTGAGAATAGGCTATAAATGATCCGCTACCAGCAGCATCCTCACTAGCCTGCACTCCTTTTTTACGGACAGCAACTTTAAATTACAAGGTCAAAAAAAGAAAAGAATCATATACATGGATGAAACCTTCACAATGAGATCACTAACATGCATCTAAAATGTTAGGGTGATACTAGGGTAAATTCACATTTCATGCCAGAAAGCATTATTAAGATATATAAATATCAGACATTAATTCTCAAGGTAAAAATGTATGGATGCTTGTTTCCATCACTAAAAAAAAAAAAAAAAAAAAAAAAAAGGTAATTGCAACTTTTTAACTCACAATTAACTTTTTTCTCAGAATTGTGAGATATAAACTCACAATTGAAAATTATAAAGTCAGAATTGTGAGCTGACTTTCTCAGAAATGGACTTTATGACTCACAATTAAAAATTGTATTCTCTCTCAATTGGGGAAAAACAATAGTGAGAGAAAAAAAATCAGAATTGTGGGATATAAACTTGCAATTGTGAGAGAAAAAGTCGCAATTACCTTTGTATTTTTTACCTTTTGTGTTTTCCGTGGCGGAAACAAGCTTCCATAAAAATGTGCAGCTAAACAATTAGCACAAAACAACAATGAAAATCATGACTATGGAGGTTACAATTTAAACTAATACAACTGCATTTGTTAAAAAGTACTTTTTTTAGTGTTGCAGTACTTATTTACATATGGAGTCAAAAGCACAAATAAAACAATAATAAAAAAAAAATGGTTCTGCATAAAAGTTATCTGAAAGTTAAACAATAATTATCTGTATTGGTCATAAAGCAATACTGATCTCTCTCATCCCCAGTCAACTGAAGTATATTCACACAAGTCTAAGAAGCTGCCATATACTTTAAGATTAAGATTCTTCATGAAAGCAAAGGACATGATAACTTTAGATAATTGAAAAGCAATCACTAACCAAACAAATTATTACTTATGGACATACATAAACATCCAACAGGGAAAATAAGGCTCATTTAACAACTGTCAGCAATGTGAAATCTGAGATCTCAGATCACAGCATTCAAAAATCACATTGTTGTTTTACTTTCATTATCACTTTGTTTTGATCAAAGATAATTACCAAATGATGATTATCAGAAATGTCAAAATAAGAATTGTCTAAATAAAACTGGATTCACTACATACCAACTAATACAAGCTTCTAATGCCACACAACAACCAATTCAATAGGCCAGCTATAGAAGTAGTGCTATAACTAAATCAATAGGGACTACCATAGCAGAACAATTACACAAGTTCAGTGTGTTTCACACAGTTCGTGTCTGTTAACTTCCCAGTTCCCTGTTTACCACACTATGCAACAGATTGGAATCCAGCCCAGCTCTGCACATGAAAATAGGACAATGACTATACCTTCAATGACTTTAACCTCTAGTTATGGGCCAGACTGCATTTTATACCGGTCAAAAGGACACTGCACCACAGACGCTTCCTATCAGATCATATTACATTAGATATCACTGCAGTACAACATTTATCCCACGCTATATTTTTTGCCCAAGTATATGAATCAAATATCTGTCTAGGTCCCAACGGCTTGATTTCCAAGAATAAAGCCTGGCAGAAGACAAAGCGAAAGCACAATCAAAAAGATAAGAGACAAAATAATTAGGGTACAGGACCTAGGTGAGATAAAATAATTCAGACCTAATTTGAGTGTTTACGAACCATTTCCTCTCCTTACCTTTCCTAGACTCTGTGCTAATGCCTGAGGCTGCCCGCTTGGCCTCTTTGCTCTCCTGGTTGACTTTGTCCTTCTGTTTCTTCTTGCTAGCGCTGACCGCATCGTCAGGTCCTCTCTGACCTCGCCTCCGACCCGATTCGCTGGGTCCTGTACTGCTGCTGGCCATCTTCAGCCACTTGCCGCTAATGGGTCGGCCGTCTCCGACCTCGCTCCCACTGCCGGAGCTGCTTCCACAGGGGTCTGGATCTGAGCTGTGCCGTTTCCTGCCTGGTCCAGCTATCTTGGCGGCGTTTCAAGTGAGAGCACTCCCAGAAGAGAATCAGAGGGAGACTGCAAACAAAAACAAAGGAAGTGTGTAATACGAATAGACTCTGGTGGAGGGAATCACCTGGGGCCCCATGTTAAAAAAAGTATTACCACGATGCTTAAGCCACGATACAATATAATTATGACATTTTAAGTATTGTGAACGCATATATTGCAATTTATTACCTTTATTTCAACTGCAAATGTCCCAAATGGAAACTTTGTCCACATTTTTATCTAATAAGAAACAATTTTAGTTACTTCTTGGCTTGAAAAATAGTAAAGCAAAACTGACTAGGTCTCTATGTGAAGCTTCTAAGCCATTTACATGACATCTCATACCTTTTATGTTATCTCTTTTCCTATTTGTTGAATATGTTTGGCAAATTGTATTTTGATGTGCAAGTATTGTGTTGTCACGTTTATTGATTAGAATTTAAATGGCAATATAAAAAAGGAAAAAGCACCTCTTACTTTAAAAACTAATGTGCTCGGACACATAAATGTTCAACCAAACCTTTTTATTTCACTGATTAGAGAATGTTTAATAGAAACATTAAACGCCAAACCACCAACACCGGTTACTGTCAGTGTCTTGACACTTCTCTGTCATTATCCAAATATATGGCGAATTTGGTGAAAGAGAAGATATCTTTGACTTCAGTAAATTCTATATTTCCTTTTGTTTTACATTTCAGTTGTCATACGAGAAATATATATATATATATATATCCATGGAAACCCAAGCAGCTTAAAAATCCATAACAATCGCTAATGCCGCGGCTGCTAACCCGACTAGCTTAGCCTGTTCGAGTAGATTCCACACTCTTTAACTCAAAACATGCCACCAACAAACTGTCACTTAACGTTCATTTTGTTGTAATGATGCTAAATATCATTTGTAGTAAGTGTGACATATCTTAACTTTGTTGTTTGGTTGTAGGAGATGCCGGTTAGCCGTGTGAGGAGCGAGCTAAATATCCGTTAAAGGGAACTGAGGCGCGAGGCCTCTCGCGCTGCGCCGGCTGTCCAGCTAATCACGAGCTTAGCTTCTAATAGCACGCGCTACTGAGCCGGAACACTTTACCGCAAGGTCGGATGGTGAGGCATTGTCAAAAGTGTGCATACCTGCAAGAGACGTGAGGGCGTTTTACGATATTTGGATATGACAGCAGTTGTTTAGATGAAATCTTACTTTGTTTCGTTGTTGTTCTGTAATGACGAGTCGCAACGGCTTGTTCTTTCTTTCGTTAGCGGAGCCGCAGCGACTCCAGCTTAATTCAGCACCAGGCTTCGAACACGGCAGCGGGCCGCCGATCTCCCCTGAGCCGCATCAGCTCGCCCCTAAAAACACAATGCTTCTTATTTCCGAAATAATCCTAACCAGGACCCATTCTGTTGCGTTAAAACAGAAAGCAAGCTGCTGTAAATACAAACAAAGACGCAAAGACGGTGCCCGTCCGTCACTTGATGAGCCGACCGCTGCTCTGTAACTCACACTTTGTCAGAGAACAAAAACAAAACCGGGTAGCAACGGCTATCACGCCAACCTGCTCCACACACAAACATACACACGGGACACTTCCGGACGCTGTGCGATTACAACCATGCGCAGATGAAAACGATTTAATGCATCAAAATAAACATAATAAATTATGTTATTTTGAATGCATCAAATTTTTTTAAATTAAAAATGTATCACGGTTTCCACAAAAAAATTACGCAGCAATATTATTCAGCATTGATAATAATAACAAATATTACTTGAGCACAAAATCAGCTTATTTAGAATGATGCTGAAAGATCATGTGACACATTAATAATTGATGCTGAAAATTTAAAATGTAATTTATTCCATCACAAGAATAAATAACTTTAAAATCTATCTACCGTTATTTAAAATTGTATATTTCTGGGGTTTTTTTTTTCTTCTATATTTTAATAAAAAATAAATGCAACCATGGTAAGAATAAGAGACTTTAAAAACATTTTAAAAATGTATAATGAACTATGTTGCATCAAGAAATTGTTTGGGATTTTCATATAATTTCTCTAATTTTTAAGGAGGTTCTATTTAGTGCTATTTTAAAAACAGAAAACAGCAATTGCATTTAGTACATGTGCATAAACATGGCTATTTTGTCAAGCACTGCAGGCTAAGATTTCCTGACTGCGGTGACAATTCAATAGCTGAAAACCACCCTGCAGTCTGGTTTCACTCTTTAAAGTGAATGTTAGATATTTATAGAACATATTTGACACATTATTTTTGTATCTGAAGGTGTTCACACATTAGATTTTTGTTCCTCATTTTATTAGTGTTATATGTAGAGAATGTACAAGAAATCAAATAGGGATATTATTACTTTTTATTTTTTATTAATTGTTATTGTTGGTTTTGATACTCATAAGAACAATCATGATGTACATCAATGTACATGATACACAACCAGTAAACAACAACTCATTTTACTTCATTTAACAATGTCTTTGTAAGTCTATTCTTACAGTAGTTTCTCTTAGACAGATATTCAGCCTATTATAGAAACTTTTCTTAGAAGACAACAAATGTAAAGTGTTTCTCATTAGAAAATGAGAGTGTTAAAATATCATTAAAATCAAATACCAAGCAATACCTGTTTTAAAAGAAAAAGGGCAAGCAGAAAATCTAAACACTACAACTTCTGTGCCACGATTCAGTGTCTTTTACATTCAAGCAAACTCAGTAACTTCATCATACAGTATTTTACAAGCAAATTTCTAATGACAAGAAAGTAGAATACTGCTCTGCCTTACAAAACACATGTGAATATCTGCATTTCATTCGACTCCGTAATGAAAATAGGTTAATGTAGTGTCTTTTGACAAAAGCCCTTCATTAAAACAACATTTGTTGCAGACATCGTGTCTGGTGGCAGTTTGGCATTGCAGGTTTGTTGGCAAACGGCAATTGTTGTAGCAGCCTGGGGAAAAAAAGTCATGAAAATGGCAGATCCTTTCAGACAGTAGTGAAATTTCAGAGACAGCAGCAGTCCAGCTGATGGGCTTCCTTTCTGTGACGGATTATTGACAGGTGTTGTAGATCTGTATCTGTTTATTGATGGCATGCAGGATTGCCTTCATTTTATCTTCTAGGCCATCCAGCTGCCTGGCTTTGCCTTCCAATACCTTCTGGTTTTCCTCATAGTCCTTTTCAAGCTCTATGGATACAAAATAACAACAAAACCAGGTTAGAGCTACAAGGAAATAAAACAATGACTGCCTTCCAAGAAAATGGCACAAGATCAATATTACTTGTCACCACAAGAGGGCAGACCACAAAACTGTATTTTCTGCAAGCTTTTTTCAAGGTAAATGTAGGTGTGACACTTGGAGACTCCATAAAAGACACCAAATAACCAAATGATATATAAGGAGACCTTAAAATTCATACATTTATACACACAAAAGCACCACATGGAGATGCCAAAAAACACTAAACCAACTGCCTTGACCTGACTGCATATACCTACTACCAATGTTGGAGGTAACACATTACAAGTAATGTGAGTTACATAATCAGATTGCTTTTTCCAAGTAGCTAAAAAAGTAATGCATTACTTTTAAATTTACAACACAATATCGGAGTTACTTTTTCCAATAAATAACGCAAGTTACTTTGATTTCCCATTTAATGAATGAAAGCTTTCCTGTCCGCATGTTGAGCGAAATCGTGAACTCATTTGGGTTTCATTTTTTGTTGTTACTGTTGAAGAATATCTAAACTTTCTTGTGTGAGCTGCGCCCTCTACTGTACAGGTGTAAATTTGCATTTCCTTCAGCCTGAGGCTTATTCATTTTACTTATGGTGTGAAAGGGCCTTAACATTTGCCAAAACTAGAATAACTTAAACAAGCATGCCCAGCCCAGATGAGAAAAACTAACGCAAAATTAACGTAACGCGTTACTTTCCATAAAAAGTAACTAAGTATTGTAATGCATTACTTTTAAAAGTAACTTTCCCCAACACTGCCTACTACAGTACACAGATCCATTTAGAATTACTAAACACAGCAACATACACATGACAAATCCAAACATTATCCTTAATGTGTGTGGAAAAACGTGAATGTACTGAAAGGCATTTGTGCATAAATACAATGTGTGATCAGTGCATCATGAATGAATTTGCTGACTGGATCATTGGATCATATATATTTTAAATGATATTTTGACATTTTTGTTTTTCCATTTCAGGGGGAAAATATATATAGTGATGAAGGCAGACATGTTAAAACAAAAAACATCAATGTCAATACAAAGACAGTGTCGCAACCAATCATGTATGCCACTGGTCATGGAAATAAAACACTTTAGATGTTTTGTATTTTCCTAATTTTTAACAGCAACAATGTACAAAAGAACAAAGGAAGCTGTTACGTATATATATATATCAAAAGCATTACCTTACAGACCACTTATGTTTCAAGAAAAGTCTGGGAGAATTGGTTTTATATAATCAGTCCATTTTCTCCAAACTGAAAAAAAAATCTTCCATCTGGGTAAGAGGAAAAAGCAAAGCTTTTCTATAACATATTATGTAATATGTCAATCCAGTCTTCAGCTGTAGGTGGCTCTGGTTCTAACTATTTCTTTGTAATTACTTTTTTACTGGCTGCAACAATAATTAACATGTTTCTTATCTTTGTTACTTCACACATCAAAAGTGCACAATTAAAAGGAATCACCACCTCACATGATATATATATATATATATATATATATATATATATATATATATATATATAGCCTATTTAATATTTATTTAACAAAATAATATTTATTCACTATATAAATACAACACCCAAGTATTTCCACTACTGGTCTCGGGCATTTCAGAAGAAAAGGTACTTCCAAATTCATAAAGCTATGAGGGAAATAAAGGAATTGTTAGGATTTATCTAACTGAACTGTAAAAATAGACTTCCTCCAGTTCTCTGTGCGTCTCCCACACACTTACCCGCCAGCCTCTGCAGTTTATCCTGGGCATCCTTTAGCAGCTCCTTCGCTTCTTCTCTCAGGCGCTCTGCTTTCTGCTTGGCGTCCTGCATTGTCTTCGCCTTACTGTCCATCAGACCCTGAACAGTACGGTACTTATCGGACAGCTCGCCATCCAGGATCTAAAACAGATGATCAAGTCACTCAATTCTGGTAAACAAAACACACTATGACAAACAGAAGACTGTCACATACCTCTTTAGCTTCATTGGCCTTGTCTCGGGCCATGGTGGCAGTCTCCTCCGCCCGTGCTGCATCCAGGCTGTTGTTGGCGCGTTTGGTCTTTAAGGCCTCTATTTGGCGTCCCAGATCTCCCAGCCTGTCCATGGCATCATTAAGATCTCTCTCACGAGCTGTGGTCTCTGACTGGATCTTTAGAAAGATTGCAAGAATGCTTGTGATCAATTTATAACCATAAAAATTCAAGTTAACCCAAATTAAGTTTGTTTTACCTGTACCAGCTGGTTCTGAGTTAAGCCAATGTCATTTCTAGCTTTCTGAATGGCCTTCTCTGCAGCTGCCTGGGCCCTGGTGGCATCATTCAAGGCCTTTTTCACACTCTCAGCTGTGCTCTTCACTCCCTCTGCCTTATTCCTTTAGTGAAAGAATATGGATTGTATTCACATTTACAAAGTGATGTACTAAAACAATACACAAATAAAGATAATACAACCAAATGTGCAGATAGTCACCTGGCTTTCTTGGCATCCAGCAGCAGCTGTTCTGCTTTGCGGACGTCATTCTGGGTCTGCTCAAGAATGGCGTCTACATTGGACAGACTCTTGACACGGTCTTTAATCTCATCTGCGAGATGTCGAATCTGCTCGGGAGAAGCAGGGATAGATAGTTCCAGCACCCGATTGGCCACTGCCTCAATGCTGTCAGGATCTGCCCCCTCTTCTGCAAATATTCAACATGACATGTAAACAGTGACCAAAGCATGAACATTAAAGGGGTTTCAGACAAGTATAATATAATATAATATAAAACGGTTAGTTCCTGTCCTTGATTCTGATTGGTCAATAGCTGTGTTTTATTCACGATAAAACACGGCTATGACTGCTTCACCCAACACAACACCCTTAGCAACCACTCTTAGCAACGTAAACTGTTTGTTCTCAATTGATATTGTTCATTGAAGCTTACTGTATTATGTAGAAGAGTATTGTGAGAAAGAGATAGTGTGAGCGAGTTTATTACCTGCATTCAGATTTAGCATTTTCCTTCAGGTCAGTTCTATGTTCATAATACAAAATCTGTTTAAATGTCCGCTGCAATATCTTGTCCTTTTAACAGTTAAGGGTTTTCCCGTGACTGACAGCACTAGTCAAAGCATTTGTCAGTTGCGTCTTGTTCCGTGTTCACAACACTTCAGTCTTTTCAATATAAAAGTCTTTGCTACTGACTGACACACTCATAAAGACAGTCTTTGCCGCCATCTAATGGCATAATAATGTAACTTCTGTTGCTGTTCACGGTTAGGAACTATTTTTTCCAGCGGAAGGAAGGCTTTTAGTGATTTTACTTCATGAATGTTGCATTGATACATATTTTTTGGCTTTAATATTTGTGTGGTAACCATTTTATAAAAGCAATAAGGTACTCAAGGCTAGTGCTGTATCATGAATAAGTCACGGCTGAAGGGGTTGCAGGCACTCCGCTTCACGTCGTGCTTAACAACGCCCTTCAGCCGTGATTTATTCACGATACAGCACAGCCTCTCGTACCTTATTGCTTACATATAATATAATATAATATAATATAATATAATATAATATAATATAAAAACTCACGCATAAGAAATTCACGAATTTGTTTGATGAGGTCCCTCAGGTCGTTGTTAGAATGATCCACCTTGTTCTTGGTATCACTAGCTTTTTCCAAAGCTGCCTGGGCTCTATCCTTAGCTTCCTGAGCCTTGGTCTTAGCATCTGCCACCTTAATAAGACCATCAAGACATCATAAGATGAAGAGAAAAGACTGAGCACGTTCTGGAGAATGTTAATAAACGGAATTGTCAGCACTGAAAACGCTCTAATCATGCTAGTCATTGGTCACAGTGTCACTACCTGCTTAAAAAGCTCTTCCACCACTCCCATAGCTTTATCCAACTCTTTTTCTGCATGCTTGGATCTATCCAGGGCATTGTTGGCCACTGCAACAGCTCCATTGCAATTCAGACCTCCACAGTGGCGTTTTCCCTCATCATCACGACAACCAGCACCACCACAAGGGCTGTCCATACATGGAGCATCACCCGGTGCTCCACACACCTACAACAATAATAAATCAAAAGTTCTAAAGTAAACAATATAATAATAAACTATAAAATGTTATTTTTAATAATATTATTTTATAATATTTTATACATTACAATGATTTTATATATTATAAATAAATATATACCTTTTAAAATAATACTTTTAAAATGCCATAAAAATATTTTAATTAACAATCTAGATGTATAATTGTATAACGGTATAACGGTTATAATTTTAAATTTGAGGTGTCCATCTTAAAGAGCTGCTTACCTTTTCATTGATTTTCTTGATGTCCAGATTTTGAGCTTTCGCATTTAAGTCTGTGAGTGTACGTTTGTTGGCAGCGTTTTTGCGGTTAAAATCATCTCTCTTTTGGGCAATCAGTCGCTCTGTTTTCTTGCGGGTGTCTGCTGATTGGCTCACTGTGCTGGGAATGTCAGAGGTAGATCTGTTGGCACGATGCTCTGCGTCACGTGACTTGTTGTACGAGGCTCGTATGCTGTCATATGCACCTGAGGAAGGATACCAAATATAGTATACTTTCCTTTTCCAATAACAAAGAGCAGTCAATGGGAGCTATTGATAAATAAATGCCACTTGTTTTGATATAAAATGCAAAGATGTTCAAACATTTGTAAGTATGGCCTAAAACAACACTTTTTGTGGCCACTGTAAGTGTATTAGTAAGACAGCATCAGTGACTAACCCAAGAAGTTGGAGTTCTTGAGGATGTCAAGCTGACGGTTAAGCTGATCTGAGTTCAGGTTGAGCTCTTTCGCTTCCCTCTCCAGGGTACTTAGCGCATTACTGGCCTCATAGTTACTGTCCTGCACAGCAGTCAGGTCTCCCTCCAGCTGGTTCAGTGTGTCCGTGGTCTCACCAATCTGAGCTCTGCGAGAGGAAAACATTATGTATAGACCATCAAGGGTGTAAAAAGTGAAAAATAATGTGAGAAAAATGGTAATATATGAAATTGTACTTCAATAATATTTATGTGAAAGTATGGGTACCATGTCAAATTTGTACTCATTTACTAGTCAAAGTATTTAAAGGGTACTAAGGGTGATTTTAAAACACTGTTGGATTACATCAAAAATATCTTAGTTGTGTTCCGAAGACAAAAAGAAAACCTTAAATAGTTTCCAAAATTAATTAGAAACTTAAGTGTTTCAAAGTAAAAAATATTTTCTTAGCAATTTATATTGACTGATATAAAAACATTTGCTAATTAATTATATACATATAAAGACATTTGCTATTTAATTAATCTAATTTAATCTAATAAATTTCTAACATAATCTAATGTAACTAATTCATTTTGGAGAAATGTAAAAATTGCATACAAAGAAAAAGCATTTTTTTTTTTAAATGTACAGAATATATTTGTTATAATGACCTGTAAAATTTTTACTTTGAAGGTCTAAATGAAATTGAAAAAAGTTATACGTTTCAATAGCACTCATAAATAATACTAGAAATATGTAACTAGTAATATATCTTTTTACTAAAAATTGAGTATAGTAATGATGTCTCGCCTGCCCGCCAACACCCTCAAATGGTCTTGCAGATCTTTCAAGCAATACAACAGAATTTGGGGTCTGCAAATGTGGTGTATCTGTCTGCCTCTAACCAAACTGTACCTGAGATCCTCTATCATGCCCATCAGAACGGTCACAGCTTCAGCGGTGCCATTGCGGGCATTAACAATGTCCCGCACCTGAGCCAGCATGTCCTCCAACTCTTTAAATTTTCTCTCGAAGGCTCGAGTCAAGCCGGTAGTGTGGAGCTCCTTGGCTCGATCTGTGAGAGCTTTGGTTCTGGTCGTCAGATCCTGAACTATGCGGTCCCAGTCCCCAAAGCACTGGTGGCAAGGCTTGCAATCAGGGAAGGTGCCAGAGAAGCCACGGGCACATTGATCACAGCGAACGCCTGACACTCCCTGCTGGCACACGCAATGACCGGTCACACGGTTGCACTGAGATGACTCGATGCCACGGGGGTCACAGTCACATGCTGTGGGAGGAGAAGTAACCAAATCAATAGGATTTTGGTGAATTATGATTAATTGTGAAGCAAAAATGTTCTAATTAGAGCATTAGAGTTGATGATGAAATGTGTTACAATGTGTTAACAAAAAGAGGAATGGATATATTTAAGATCAGAAATGTCAATATTCATATATGCACTTTTGATACAGGCAGTATATATAAATTTATGTACTTCTTTATGATTAATTCTTATCATATTTTCAAATTTACTTGATTGTACCCTTATGGTTATTTTATATTAAGAGTATTTCTATGTTCAATTGTTCTTTAAAGGTTCCAGTGTGACAGTACTGACACTTGGGTAGACATTGGACGCCTGCCAAGTACCAGAAGTGGTGTTTTTCAGAATTATTGCTCATTTGAATCTTCAAATATGTCTGCTGACATTTGCAAAATTCCCTATAGGGGTAAAACAACTATTTTTGACACTGGACCAGTAGATACGTAATGGGGAAATTAACCTTTCTTTTAGAACAAAAACATCAATTTGAGTGGGATGTAAATTTCCTATGTCCATGGTATAAAGCTGACGGGTCTTTAATAATTCAGCTTTTTCTCTCCTTTGCTCTCCTTGGCTTCTACTTGTCTCACGCAAATGTCTTAATTATTGCTCTTTTTGATCTTCATCTATTAGATACAATACTCTAAATTTTACAATACTCTAAATTTTATTATTAACTATTGACTGCCTTTATGTGATTTTACTTTTGGTTTTATTAAGTATTTTATATGATTAAAGTTTGCGTTGAGGGTAATGTTCAATTTTTCAAAGAGGATCATGCCTGGTATATTTCCCAAGTTTCTGCATCAACTACTAAATATGGTACCATATTGGTTATCAGAGATTTTTTAATTGATCAGTATGGATATTTAATTGTTCATACTCAACTATTACTTAAAGTTAACATCAATAATTTACTAACACTATTAAATGCAATCTTTAGCAAATTTCAAAAATGAATATCCATTATTATACTGTAAATTATAATGTTGTGATGCCTAAATTCACTTGTAGCATTAAAAACAATTCATTTGAGTTTTTTAGAGTTTTATTTTTCATTTATTTAGACAAAATTTTATAGAAATGTAATATTGTCCATAAATAATTCATATTCGGTTATCTACCATAACAGACAATGACCACAGAAGAGTCAAACTAACCATGCAAGTTCATCATCATTCATTCAACGCAGAAGAATTGATTGAAACTCATGGAACCATCACAAGACTTCTTCAGGAACTTCACAAATGGCTTCCACCGCAATGGCCATGCAAGAATCGTACATTCAGTGAGGTGAAACTATACTCTGATGGTTCTTTTTGTGGTTTAATGACTCTTTTCCATAGCTTCATCTCCTGTTCTCATTTCTGGTTTCATTCTACCACTTTTCATTTTACCTATGTACATGTGATTGTGTTTGTATGCATTTGTTAGATTGGTTGTGTTTGTTATTTAGTTAATAACATTTTTGCACAATACATATTTGGTTCTGACTCCCTGCCTGCAAATAACTGTCACTTAAATGATCTCGATCTTTTTACACGCTCTAAGTGCTGTAAATGCTAAGAAATAATTATTTTTTCTGTGGCCTTTTCTTATAATTAATTAATAATCAATACTGAGTGTTCATAGGATGAACTGATTAATTGATTGTAATGTTAATGTAGCTACATCAAGTTAATCTCATTAATGAGTTTATTTGCTACAGCATCATTACTCCAGTCTTCAGAAATCATTCTAATATGCAGATTATTTTTAATTATTTAAATTTTTTGATGAACAGAAAGTTCAAAAGAGCAGAATTTCTTAGAAATAGAAACATTTTGTAACACAGTTTAAAATCTTTACTGTCACTTTTGATCAATTTAACCTTTATGCGGTCTTCGGGGTCTTTTTGACCTGCAAATGATGTTTGCTCAAATTTAAAAAAAAAAGTTCTCTTAGTCCAAATGGCATGAGATTTTTTGTACGGTGGTTAACACTTTTAAGATCTACAAATAAAAAAAAAAATTGGAGTGATATCTTGTTTTTATGTTAGTGTAAAAAAAAAAGTTACGTTTGTGGTCTTCGGGGTCTCTGGAGACCCCGGGCAACAAAATGTAATTTTGTAACAATATAATATATTTTTTTAAAACCAATGTAATTTTACTCTGTATATTAATGTTTTTTCTCAACATTTGTGCAGTTTTTGGAGGATTTGTGATTTCTTTTAAATTTATATAAATAAATTAAAAAATATTTTTTGAAATAGGCATTTTATGCATGAACATTACAGGCTTTTGTATGTAAAATTCACTTTATAAAAGGCCTAGATTTCTAACTTTCATTCATGTGGATAACATGGATAATTTGACATGTAAGATTTTTGCCCATCTTTTGAAAAATGCAGTTTAAAAGTAAAAAAAAAATATCACTTTTACCAGTAGATAGCTGCAGAGCTCCACTATTTGCTATGTGCTATTTGAATGACTGAAAGACATCTTTGCACAAGTTTTTTTCAGTTGCAATAAAAATTACTTTGTCAAAGTGTAGCATTTTTTGTGCAGGGCAAAATCAGTTTTTCAATAATAATTTTATAATAAAAATAATAAAATAAATAATTTTTAATTTTGTGTTTGTGCGTGTGTGTGTGAGCATGTCCATTTTGTATTGGGGATGTTTTTTGCATTTTTGGAAGTGTGCCACTTCATTTCTGTCTGTGTGTGTTGTGCGTTGTTTCTGATTTTAAGAATGGATTTTGTCCAGTTTCTAAGTGGGGTCTCTGTGGGTTACATTATTGATGATATTATTGAAAAACTGATTTTTTTCAGTACAAAAAATGCTAAACTTAGTAAAAAGTCATTTTTATTGTTATAATTGTGATTTCATAACATTTAGATATGAATCCAACTGAAAAAAAATTGTGAAAATCAGTCATTCAAATAGCACATAGCAAATAGTGGAGCTCTGCAGCCATCTACTGGTAAAAATTATAGTTTTTTTACTTTTATAACTGCATTTTCCAAAAGATGGGCAAAAATCTCACACTAAACCATGTCAAATTATCCATGTTATCCCCATGAATGAAAGTTAGAAATCTGGGCCTTTCATAAAGTGAATTTTACATAAAAAGCTGCTTTTGCATAAAAACCTATTTAAAAAAATATTTTTTAATTTATTTATATAAATTTAAAAGATATCACAAATCCTCCAAAAACTGCACAAATGTTGAGTAAAAACATTAATAAACAGAGTAAAATTACATTGGTTTTTAAAAAATATATTATATTGTTACAAAATTGCATTTTGTTGCCGGGGTCTCCAGTGATCCCGAAGACCATGAGCGAAGACCGCATAAGGGTTAATACATCCTTGCTGAATTAAAGCAGTAATTTCTAAAAATATCTTACACCATATCCTAACCAGATGTGATGCTGTGTATCTTTTCTATGAGTTTTTGCGACGGTGACACATGACGATTCTATTTTAGAAACGTTTTCTTTTTTTCTGCAACACAAAGTATGACAATGATAATGGTATGTGGTATGGTAATGATTGTGTGTTTTATTTAATGTTAAAAGCATGTAATGTGTTAACTTTGAATATCATTTAGTGCTCCCAAATTTGTAGCTGTACTAAAAGCAACAATTGTTATTCACTTCAGATCTTGAAATTAAACAAATGGAAGATCGTTCAAACTGTGAACAAACAAGTGTATTCTATGACAAAAAATGTTTTAGTAACGCAGTATTTTATTTTTAATATTGTTTAAATGGTGTTATATGTGTGAATTTATGTACTTATTCATTTCCTTGCGAGTGCTGTCAAGATTAATCTCTGCTGCCTTGCACTTGCTGCGAGAGCCAGACCACAGGCTGCTGTGATTGGCTGTGTTTTTTTAATTGATTTTGTTGCATCTCGTAGTCGTGTCACATCTGGTGTGGTCGGACAATTTGCTTGTCACTGGAATCTTATCACATCTGGTTAGGACACGGTGTTACTGGCCCAAACTTTTGAACAATACCATATGGAAGACCGTTTGCCCTGAGTGTGTGTAGTATTTGTGAGTCAAGGGTACCTCATTACAGGCAGATGTGTAGGCATTGTTGGGGTCACACCCACAGGGCTCACAGCCTCGCCCACTTGCCAGGTTCCAGTAGTTGGGAGCGCAGTGATCACAAGTTTGTCCAATAACATGAGGTAGACACTGGCACTGTCCTGTGGCACGCTGGCACACACAGTCATCTCGAGACAGACACTGACTACGCTCCGTGCCCAAGAAGTTGCAGGTGCACTCTGGGTAGATTAACGTGTTGATATGTTTATCATCGTTATTACAGTAGTGCACTATAATGTAGAAAAGTAATTTGAGACCCAGGTAAACTCACTCCGGCAGTTGCGGCGGGAAGCATCTCCATAGTATCCGCTCTTGCACACACTGCAGTCCGGTCCTTCAGTGTTGTACAGGCATTTGAGGCACTGGCCAGTACGCTTGTCACATGCCTCAGGATCCGATAGGTCGATGTTGTTACTGCAACGACAAGGTTGGCACTGCCCACCGGGCCTAGAGGGGTCACCGTAATAACCAGGAGCACATTCTTCACAACGTGGACCTGGTTGATGGAAAAAGCAGGAGTTTAGTTGCATAAAGATAGAATTTTAAAATTTCTTTATAAGGTATCGGTGAAAAGATGAAAATATAAACTACTTTAATACACATGAAGGACATTTTTAACTCTTTCCCCACCAGCATTTTTGAAAAAAATGAACAGAGCCTCTGCTTTTAAACAACAAATTCGTTTAGTATTGGCCAGCTCTGGTCACGTGAACAGCACGACGCATGCGTGTGATGCTGACGCAAGAGCCAGCCAATACTGAGCCGCTGTTCAGACATAAACACTGAAGCTCTGCAATGAACAGGGGACAGACGAATTTGTTGAATAAAGTCATTATTTTTGTTTTGTTTTTTCTGCACAAAAAGTATTCTCATCGCTCCATAATATTAAAGGGTTAGTTCACCCAAAAATGAAAATTCTGTCATTTATTACTTACCCTCATGTCGTTCCACACCCGTAAGACCTTCGTTAATCTTCGGAACACAAATTAAGATATTTTTGTTGAACTCCGTTGGCTCCTTGAGGCCTCCATAGGGAGCAATGGACACTTCCTCTCTCAAGATCCATAAAGGTACTAAAAACATATTTAAATCGGTTCATGTGAGTACAGTGGTTCAATATTATAAAGCGATGAGAATATTTTTGGAGCACCAAAAAAAACAAAATAACGACTTATTTAGTGATGGCCGATGTCAAAACAATGCTTCAGGAAGCATTGGAGCACAGATGAATCAGAGCGCCAAAGTCACGTGATTTCAGCCGTTGGCAGTTTGACACACGATCTGAATCATGATTTGATACACTGATTCATTTATGCTCCGATGCTTCATGAAGCAGTGTTTTGAAATCGGCCATCACTAAATAAGTCGTTATTTTGTTTTTTTGGCGCACCAAAAATATTCTCGTCGCTTTATAATATTAATATTGAACCACTGTGCTCACATGAACCGATTTAAATATGTTTTTAGTACCTTTATGGATCTTGAGAGAGGAAATGTCATTGCTCCCTATGGAGGCCACACTGAGCCATCGGATTTCAACTAAAATATCTTAATTTGTGTTCTGAAGATTAATGAAGGTCTTACGGGTGTGGAACGGCATGAGGGTAAGTAATAAATGACAGAATTTTCATTTTTGGGTGAACTAACCCTTTAAGTTTGAACCACTGTAGTCACGTCAATGGTTTTAACGATGTCTTTAGTACCTTTCTGGACTTCAAAAGGTGCAATGTGTGGATCAGATGTGTGGATCAGATACCCTCAGATTTCATCAAAAAATCTTAATTTGTGTTCCGAAGACATACAAAGGTCTTATGGGTTTGGGATGACATGTGAGTACTTAATGACAGAAATGTCATTTTTGGGTGAACTAACCCTTTAAAGTATTAGAACAATGTCCAGTTATGACATTAAATTGTTAAGGAAATTAATGAATGAAATATTTAAGTGATGCAAGTGCACGCATACAAAATCTTCATGTAAAGCTCTACTAAGAATACAGTATAAGAATACATAAATCAAGTTATGAAAAATGACTCTCCAGAAGATTTTACATTTTAATCTTAATGTCAAATCATAATATACTCCGCTGTCTGAATATCACTGTAATAATCTCCTGAAGAGTGATGAGGTACAAAGCATCAGAGTGAAAATTTTTTCAACATTAAAAGATCTGAAACACTTTGAAGCTCAATTAGCTGTAATATTAATTCAGTCTAAATCGGATGCCATGATTCATGTATATTTATTCACTCTGTTGCTATGTTCAAATTTCTTTGCAGCCAAGTGCAACATAGAGACACACGCCTGCTTCTCTGGCTCAAAAGCTGGCAAAGGAACATTGATGCGTTCTCACTTCAAGTGATAGAATAGGATAGAATAGAATAGAATAGAATAGAATAGAATAGAATAGAATAGAATAGAATAGAATAAAATAGAATAGAATAGAATTTAAATAAGAGGACTAGAATGACAGAATTGAATAGCATTTGAATAGATCAAACAGATCAACCACCAGTAAAAATGATTTAAACAAAGAGCATAATATTATATTATTTTGTATTTCTACAAAATTTAAATGAACCATCCATACAAATGGATTCACTGAACTGAGCTGGACTTCCCAATGCTTAATATGAGAGAGAAAGAAGATTTTAGGTTACTGTTTAATTAATACAATTTTATTTCGATGTAAAGTTAAGCACTGGAAAAGCTTAGTTTTAAAAAACTACTAGTAGCTACATTTAGTTAGTTACTCCCCAACACTGCTCAGTCACATATTATTAAACTGGG
The DNA here is from genome assembly GCF_018812025.1 of Megalobrama amblycephala. Taxonomy (NCBI): domain Eukaryota; kingdom Metazoa; phylum Chordata; class Actinopteri; order Cypriniformes; family Xenocyprididae; genus Megalobrama; species Megalobrama amblycephala. Next base: position 13,830,638 of record NC_063067.1, on the reverse strand, counting down.
TTGAGATTCACAGGGTTCTGCAAATGAACATGCAAGGTGTGAAGTGCGTGAGCCATGCGCTACGGAGGGACGGGAGGGGTGATGGAGGTCGGGCAGCAGAGGTGGGGTGGGTCTCCATGGTTACTCACGCTTGAGGACAGCCCCTGCAGAGCGCTTTACAATCCCTGTGTCCAGTTGAGGGGGGACAGGAGATAACACACATGATCACTGTATGTCTGATCAGACTGACAGTGGCCTCTGATTATGACATTTTCTGCATCCTATCCAGATGCAGATGGACTCAGGGTGTTAAATGGCAAAATAAAGCCCTATTCAAGCACTTATTAATTTGGGAAGTCATACAAAAACTACATTCTCCTGTCGCGTGTATGCAAGAAATGCAACTGCACATGACCCAGACCTCATCTTTATTAATTTCATACCATCCATCTTTGGAAAGAAAGAAAATTCTGAGGTTAAAAATACCTGTGTAACCCTGGTTACAGTTGCAGACCACCTGTTGGTTGCGGTTGTCTTGATAACATGAGGCGGCAAAGTGGCGTCCACTGTTGGGGCCCTCAGGACAGGGGCATGGTCGACACTGACTCCCTAAACCAATGGCTGGGTTTCCATAGTAACCATTAGCACATCTGTGTCAGGAGGTATTTATTACATTAGCTTGGGCAGAGAAACCAACCCTTTTTTTACTGTGTGCCTGCAAGCTTTAAAAAAATTCTGCTTTTCTCAAATATTTTAAGTGTCCTCTAATGTTAGTAATTATCAGATGAACCAAACAGCTTAAAACATCAAAAATGCCTGCTTTATTACTTGTACCTTTCACACTGGTCTCCTGCTGTATTGCTTCTGCAGTTGAGACAGGCTCCAGTCCTCTGGTGGCACTCATCAGCCTGGCCATTACATTGGCAAGACCTGCAGTTTGGGAAGCCCCAGTGTCCAGCCTGACAACCATCACAGCGCTGACCAAATGCACCAGGCCGGCATGGACACTGTCCTGTGTACTGGTCACAGAAACGGCTCTGAGAGCCCTCCAAACTACATTCACAAACTAAAGACAAAAAGAAATACGAATGAATGAATGAATGAAGCAAGGAAGGAATGAAAGAGCAAACAAAGAAAAAGAAAAAGAAAAAGAAAGAAACTAGTTTAACTAGTTGCTTATTAGCTTGCATATTACTAGAATATTGGCTATTTATTACTACTTATTAAGCACATATTAATGCATTATTCTGCATCACCTTATTCTACATTCTTAATCCTACCCAATACCTAAACTTAACAACTACCTTACTAACTATTAATAAGCAGTAAAGTAGGAGTTTATTGAGGGAAAAGTCGTAGTTAATAGTTTATATGTGTTTCCTATACTAAAGTGTTACCAAAAAATGAAATAAATGAAAAGCAAGAAACAAAGATAGAACAAATAGCAACAACAACAAAAAACAAAGGATAAAAAATAAAGAGAAAAAACAAATAAAAAGAACTAAACAAATAAAACAGACACAAAACAAACAGCAACAAAAGCAAAAGAAAGAAACAAATAAAAACAACAAATCAAAAACAAAAAACAAACAGCTATGATGAAAACAAAAGAAAAAACATAAAAAAATGAAAGAAACAAACAAAAACACATAAAAAGAAACAAAGCAAGAAACAAAGAAACAAACAGCAACAACAAAAACAAAAGATAAACGATAAAAGATAAACAAAGGAAAACAAAGGAAAGAAACAAAAAACAAAACAAGAAAACCCTAACAAAAAAACAGCAAAAGAAAGAAAGAAAAACAATTCCAAACATCAAAGAAAGAAAGAAGGAAAGAAAAAACAAACATAAACAAACAAACAAACAAAAAAGCTAAATGTTATTGATGTTTTAGATCAGTAAGATTTTGTAATGTTCTTAAAGGATGTCTTTTCTCCTCACCAACGCTGCATTTAATTGATCCAAAATACAGCAAAAACAGTAATATTGTAATATATATATATTGAAATATATTAAAATTATTATTTTAATTTGTAAAAATATTTCACAATATTACTGTTTTTGCTGTATTTTACATCAAATAAATGCAGCCTTGGTGAGCAGAAGAGACTTCTTTTAAAAACATTAAATAATCTTACCGATCTAAAACTTTTAAAGAGTAATGTACCAGAGCAGGGAAAATGGTTTTAGAATATGTCTCTTACGTTTGCATCCGGAAGGGCCAAAGCCATAAGCCCCCGGTGCACATTTATCACAGCGGCGGCCTGATATGTTGGGCCTGCAGCGGCACTGACCACCACGGACATCACACTCTGAGCTGAGCGAACCCTGAGGATCGCACTCACAAGCTGTGGGAAGAATGTACTTGTCTTAATAAAAACATATACAAACGAAACCAAACAAACCCCATCTCAACCCCTAAATTCATTGCTGACACTCACGCAGCGCGCCGTCGTTAATGAGGGCAGACATGCTGGTGATGAGTTTAGCACACACTTCACTCATCTGTGGGCGGGACACACTCTTGGCAGTCTCGTGGCAGCGGTAACGCTCATAGCTCTGCTTCCGCGTGACGGAGGCAGGGTCTCCCGCGGTAAACATCTCTAGAGAAGAGTAACGAGGGAGAAGGGCAATCTAGGGAGGTGAGGGGATGAAAGGAACAAGTCAAGATGAGACAGAACATGAAGATGACCTGATAAGAGTCGAATAAAATCACAGATTTATGCTTACAGAGTCAACAAGTACAAAGGCATTAGTGGAGGTAGTGATGCTGTTCCGGTCAGCGAAACGAATGAACTCCACACGCAGTTTGTAACTCACTCCTCTCTCCAAACACACCGTCTGAGGCAGAACCACAAACCTGCCGCAGTGCAGAAATATTATAAGCAAAAATTACTTTCTGAGAAGATTCTGGGATACAGAAGTGAAGGAAAACATTTGTCAATGACTTTATTTCTTCTTTAGAACAAAAAGGAAGATATTTTGAAAAATGTCTCGACAGTCAGTGATGTCATTTGTTGTTTTGAACCCCACTGACTTTCATTATATGGACAAAAACAGTTGAAACATAATTCAAAATATCATCTTTTGTGTTCCACAGAAGAACGAAACAACATGAGGGTGAGTAAATAATGACAGAATTGTTATTTTTGGGTGAACTGTCCCTTTAAACATTCATAGATGTGTTTCACAGACCTGGCACCAGAGGGGAGCGATACGGTTAGCAGATCATCTGCAGGGATGGTGTTTCCACATGGACTGCTGGTAGGTATGGGGCCTGGTCTAATCACCATAACACGGACTTCCTGCCAGTCCCGTGGCATCTTTTAAAAACACATAAACGCATGAGTATACCCATAACACACTTCTTCTCTGAGTATGCCTATGAAGCCAATGGGGAGACATGTAATGTCTAAGTGTACCGTTTACCTGAAGCTCATAGCGAATGAGGATGTCATATTCCATAGAATATGGAATGTTGTTAATGGCGAACTCCAGCGTACCTCCTTCAGGAGCCCGTGCAAACCCAGTGCCTGTCCACGAGACGGGACGGCCCGGCTGGTACTCTCTTTCCTCAAATGCAGAGCCCTATCAAATATATTTTTTATACATTTATAATATTTCATATTTATTTTTGATTTTAAATAATTATTGATATCGGCCAGAATTTTAATATCGGTACATCGGCCCCAAGAAATATTTGATCAATTCACTCTAAAAAATGCTGGGTTAAAAACAACCCAAGTTGGGTTGAAAATGGCGATTGCAATCCAGCGATTGCGTTGTTTTAACCCAGCGGTCGGGTTAAATGTTTGCCCAGTTTTATTTAACCCAGCTATTGTTTAAAATTACTATATGGCTGGCTTAAAATGAACCCAAAATAGTTTAAAAATAAAAATCAGACACATAATTACTAGAGGCAATAATAATAATCAAACAGTGAACATTTTTTAATATGCAATTTAATAAATGTTTATTGTTTAATTACTATTCATTAAACTTATTAATACATGTTCATTCATTAAACATTAATAAATGTTAATTTTCAAAATATTTTGTTTTTTTTAAGCGAGCCATATAGTAATTTTTAAACAATAGTTGAGTTAAATAAAACTACCCAGCAGATTGCTGGATTTGTCCATTTTCAACCCAACTTGGGCTGTTTTTAACCCAGCATTTTTAGAGTGTCTCTCAAGAAGATATCTATATTACTTTCCTTTTGATGTTCCCATTGATGTTTCATTTAAAAATATACACTAAAAATTGCTGGGGTAAAAACAACCCAAGTTGGGTTGCAAATGGACAAACCCAGTGGTTGGGTTAAATGTTTGCCCAACATGCAGGGCAGTTTTATTTAACCCAACTATTGTTTAAAAATTAGAATGGCTGGCTTAAAATGAACCCAAAATAGATGGGAAATTAAAAATCAGACATATAATTACTAGAGGCAACAATAATAATCAAAAGGTAAAAATGTATAAATAAGCAATTTAATAAATATTTAATTATTATTCATTAAACATTAATAAATGTTCATTTCCAACATATTTTGTTTTTTTTAAGCGAGCCATAGTAATTTTTTTAAACAATAGTTGAGTTAATAATTTAACCCAATCGCTGGGTTAAAATAACCCAATCGCTGGGTTTGACCATTTTCAACCTAACTTGGGTTGTTTTTAACCCAGCATTTTTAGAGTGTCTCTTTAGAAGATATCTATATTACTCTCCTTTTGCCACTTGGCATACACCATTGATGTTTGATTAAAAATATATGTTCTGTTACTTGAGTATCAAAAATTATTTTTCCCAGTTCTGTACTTACTTGACCCAGTTTGGCATTTTCAGCCTCATAGATGTAGTGGTCGAGGGCCATAAAGAAATACCCAGACTTCACCTGGTTACACTGGCGTCCAATCATGTGACTCCGACAGTGACACTGTCCTGTTTCCATTGAGCATCTGAAGACAGTTAATGACCCAAAGTACATCATTATTATGCCAATTAAATTTTATGTTTATTTAAAAACCGCTGAAAACCTGAATCCAAACTGAATAATACTGACTGGTTGTCTGTAGCTCCACCCACATCACAGTCACACCCTCTGCAGCCAATGGCATCATGACTCAGGGCCCAGTGCTCAGGCTGTAGGAGAAACACAAAAAACACACACAGGTGTGATGGATTTAATAAAAAACAAATATGACATTTAATATTCAGATTGTTGACTACAGGTACCATACAAAATACTGTGACAGAACTATGGTATGCTGATGGAACACCATGATACTTGATACTAACGAAAATGCCATTGTAAAAATAATAAAGAATTACCATGGTACATATTCATAAAGTGATATGACATCACTTTAACACTAAAGGCATTTATTACTGGTCTAATTTCAGGATGCAGCTCTTCCTTTCATGCCATTTTAAGCCGTGTGTAAACCTACACCATCTGCCATAAGCCCCTAGGCTAAATGCAGACATTGTTGAGCAAACATTCTCAGTTCATGTTCCCACCCAGTAGAGAAGATACAAGGTACCAGTAAAAGCATGCAGTGCTTACTGGTGAATGATAACCCAAATGTTCTCAGAGAGGTGTATGGGGAAAAATAAACTTCTAAAATACTTACCAGACATTGGTTGCAGCTGTGTCCAGTGACCAGGCGTTTACAGAAGCAGTCTCCACTAACAGGGTCACACTGAGAGCTCCCGGACACTGTACCCCTGGGGTCACATTTACATGCTAAAGCAGACCAGTGAGAGAAAGAGAATGATTGTGAATCAAGAGTAAAATATACCAGAAAAATGTCTGTCAAATAGATCACGGTCTAACTTTGATTGAACAAAAAAAAGTGCTCTGAAATGTCAATGTGTCTAATAAAAATATGCTAGCGTTCAAAAAATTTTTAATGAAACTAACACTTTTAATTTAATGCAAGGATGCATTAAATTGATCAAAAGTGGCAGCGAAGACATTTATAATGTTTCTATCTCTAATAAATGCTGTTCTTTTTAAGTTTCTATTCATCAAAGAATCCTGAAGAAAAAAATATTACTTTTTCCAAAAAATATTAAGCAGTACAAATATTTTCAGCATTGATAATAATAAGAAATCTTTCTAAATTTAAATATCAGAATGAATTCTGAAGGATCATGTGACACTGAAGACTGGATTAATGACGCTGAAAATTTAGCTTTGCATCGATTACATTTTAAAATACATTAAATTAGAAAAGAGTTCATTTAAATTGAAAAATATTTCACAAAATTATTCATTTTTAAAATAAACTTAATCTTTAAAACACATATAATTTAATAACACTATTAAATGCAATCTTTATCAAATCTCAAAATAAATTTCCAGTTTTCATACTGTATAATTTTGTGCTGCCTAAATTCACTTGTAGCATTTAAAATGGTTTAGTTTTTAATGTTTTATTTATATATTTATATATTGGTTATTTAGACAAAGTAGTATAGTAGTATACTTTAATATGGACCATTTAGTTGTATCAACCATAATGAAAAAATTATCGGCTTATTGTAACACGAGACAAGTTTTTAGTGTGTTATTTTTCATTTATTTAGACAAAACAGCAAATATTTTAATATATCGGCAATTTATTGGCTATAACATGTAATATAATCCTCAGCTGACTGGTATCAGCTTGTACTTACGTTGGCAGCCACGAGGGTCGCTAGCACTGAGTCCAAAGAAACCAGGCTTGCATTTATCACAGCGTGGGCCTTCAACGTTGTCTTTACAACGACACTGCCCAGCAATCATGCGCGAAGAGGGGTCATCATGCCCGTCACAAATGCCACCGTTCAGAGAACCATCTGGGTCACAGTCGCAGGCTGACAGAGAGAATAGACATAAGCAATCATATACAGTATTATGCATAAATGTATATGTCTAGCATTTATGTTTCACACGTACCCACGCAGACCCCAGGGTCTCTGATGTCTCTCATTGGATCCTGATAGTAAAAAGGTTTACAGGTCTCACAGTTGCGGCCCATGGTGTTGTGGAGACAGTTGTCACACACTCCTCCACTGACTTTTCCAGTAGCCAGATACACCGCCATGTCAAAATGACACTTGTTGGAGTGACCGTTACAGTTGCATTCTGGGAAAAAGAGGAAAGTGTTAACTGTGGCATTGGAAATCTATGTCTGTATGCACTGCATGAGCAATATTTATATGGTTATTGATAATTACTCTTGCAGGCGTTGGTGTTACGGCCCTCAGCTGGTCTCCAGGGCAGGTCATTATAGAAGTCATCACACTTTTCACAGTTCAACCCATTCGTGTTGTGTTTGCACACACACCTCCCGTGTACCTAGAGATGGAAACGGCAAACTTCATCTCGTCTTGTAGCATTAACCTCTCTGGCAACGTAATGTTTGTCTCTCATTACAATAAGCCGATAATTTTTTCATTATGGTTGATAGCAACTAAATGGTCCATATTAAAGTTCTATACTACTTTGTCTAAATAACCAATATATAAATAAAACATTAAAAACTAAACCATTTTAAAGTGAATTTAGGCATTACAACATTTTAAATGTACAGTATAAAAATGGATATCCATTTTAAGGTTTGCTAAAGATTACATTTAACATTGTTATTCAATTATTAGTGTTTTTTAAAGATTAACTTTAAAGTCACCATGAAATCAAAATCTGATGTTGTGTTTACTGGCACAAGGGCGGGACAACCTGTCAATCACATGACATCACAGTAACAGCAAATCACAACCCTGCAATCAATTTTTCAATAGACAATCAAGTCCCGCCTTACATTTTTTAATGTTCAGGAAGTCGTTTGCCTTGGATATACGTCATAATAGGGAAGAAAACTTCCATTTCCAGCTAACTTTAAGTGAGAGTTAGAAGACACAAAAGTAGTCTAAATGTAAAAACAGGTCAAAATGAGCATGTACATCTAGCTACAGTTTAACTCACCATGCCCTCAATGTCATCCCTGATGCCGTCGATAGGAGCACACTCGGAGGCGTGGCCATAGCAAAAGCAGTTGCCCCTGACAACCAGCTCATACATGGCATAGTAGTATTTCTCTTTGATCTCGGGCCGTGAGTCCAGCAGATTATCACCCAGAGTGTGCAGCTTGGTGAAGTTCAGACGGAGATTAGTGATTTTTAGCTGGTCTGCAATATGAAGACATTGGGGTTAGTGGAGGATAGTGGCCTATAAACCAACAAGAATGCCATTTTTGAAGTGAGAATGGATGGAAAACAGCCGAAAAGCTATAGATATTAGGTACACTACCATTCAAAAGTTCAGGGTCAGAAAGATTTGTTTTGGAAGAAATGTATACTTTTATTCAAGAATGCCTTAAATTGATCAAAAGTTATTTAGACATTTATAATGTTACAAAAGATTTCTATTTCAAATAAATGCTGCTCTTTTGAACTTTTCATCAAAAAATCCTGAAGAAAAATGTATCATGGTTTCCATAAAAGTATTAGGGGCCGTTCACAGAGAAAGCGTTTTTCCATGTCAACGCGCTACTTTTCCATTGTTTTTCTATGTAAACAAATGCTAGATGGACGTGTATGACCATTGCGCTTGCGTCTTTTGCAGTGTCTCGTGCATGACAGCTGTAACACGGTTCATAGATGTGGGAAGAAGGAGGCGGGAACCGGCGAACGTTCAACAAAACTTTAATATAAAATAAACAAAGAACAAAACGAAAGTAATGCCGGCAGACCCTCGCGGACGTCTGCCGGCCACACAAACATAATAAACGTAAAATAAAAGGCCTGGTCCTCTCTCGTCCTTCACTGACTTTTATTCCAGCTCCTCCGTGAGAGACTCGAGGCCGGCACGCCTCGCAGGTGACGCTCATTTAGTCATCACGGCTCTCGCCCGCCCTGCTCGTCACATACCCCCAACGCCCCTCGCAGGCCGGGGGTACTCCGCGACTGCGCTTACTCCCCCCGGGGCCTGTTCGGCGGCCGCAGCACCTGGGGGTGACAGGACATTCTTGGTCCGGTTCCCAGACACACTGCCGCCCGGTCCTCAGCCAGCCGCTCTTCCTCGCGGTGCATGCGGTGGCACTGGACGCTGTGGACGGCCCGATCCTCGACGCCTCCTGGCGGCCGGCGATGGCTCCTGTGAGGGCAGCCGGCACACGGCTCCTCCCCTTTCAGGCTCCGGCCCACGGCAGAGACTCCTCCGCTCCCTCCAGGTCCAGGACGGCAGCCACCCCACCTCGTCCCAGAGCAGGCATCCGGGTCTCCGCGGCTCCAGAACCGGCGTCTACACAACTCCCGCGTTCCGCAACAAAGCGACTTTAATCGGCACCAATACGGTTCAAATAAAGGCAAAGAACAAAACGAAATAAATGCCGGCAGACCCTCGCGGAACGTCTGCCGGCCATCAAACATAATAAAACTGAAAATAAAGTCCAGGTTTCCTGGTCCTCTCTCGTCCGTTCACTGAGAAAGTCGCTCCTCCTTTTCCATGCCTCAACGCGCTAGCTTTTCCATCCGTGTTTTTCTATGTAAACAAATCGCTAGATGGACGCTCATGTATCACTCATTCACCGGCCTTCGCGCCTTTCCCTGCACGTGCTCTCGCCCGCCCTGCTCGTCACAACAGCATTCTAAAAATGCGGTGCTCAAGTTAAAATCAGTTCAACTTTAAAAACGAGTCTCAAGACCTTGCGTTTTTTCCCCATTCCACTGTCTGCATCTCGGATTTTTCAAAGCAAAAATGCGTTCTGTGTGAATGAGCCCTTAGGCAGCACAACTGTTTTTTTTTTCAACATTGATGATAATAAGAAACATTTCTTGAGTAGCAAATCAGCATATTAGAATGATTTCTGAAGGATCATGTGACACTGAAGACTGTGATGATGCTGAAAATTCAGCTTTGCCATCACAGGAATAAATTACTTTTTTTTAAAATATATTCAAATAGAAAACAGTTATTTTAAATTGTAATTATATTTATCAATATTACTGTTTTACTCTATTTTTTATCAAATCAAATCAGATTTTGGTGAACACAAGAGACTTTTGACCAGTTGTGCATTAACTGTCTACAAATAAAACTGCAAGAAAAGACATTCTCAAAATGTCATGTACAGTAGTCTTGAACAGATCTGGCCCTATTAAAAAGAGTAATAAAAGTAACAAAGTGCTTATAATTTTGTGTTATGATGCCTAAATGATGTTGTGATGTTGGGAAAAATCAAAATTGCACCAAAATCGTAAATCACTCCAAATGATCATCAAGTACACAATCACGAACATCCAATTATGAGAACATTCCCCAACCCCTGTAAAAAAATCCCTAAACCCTGTTAACCAATGACCTCTGACCCCTTCTCCCCTCAGCCAATGGCCTGCTCATCAGTGGGAGGTCACAGTCAGTTGAGCGTGGAGGCCTTTAGCAGGAGTGTGGCGGATAGACTCCTGTTACGCTTCACAGAAACTCAATGAAGTGGGACTTGTGTGATTTATAAGGAGAAGAGTTGGAGGGAAAATCATGGCATTCTAGTCGTGTTTGTGTGTGTGTGTGAGAGAGAGAGAGAGAGAGAGAGGGCACACATCCCAACATCAGAGAATGCAGCTTCTGTGCACATGCTGTTTGTTCCAGTCATGCTCTATATGTCCAGTATAAGAGAAAGTGAGAGCCACACAGAGAGTGTGAGATCAATTTATACACACTCACACTGTGCATGACTGAGAACTCACAGCTGTATGGCAATAGCACCCTGACCGGCTGAACATTATTTGTTCATCCTTCTGAGATTGTCCCCATTTGTAAATCTGAACATTTCAATATGTAGGAAAGCAAATATTTGTAGAAAACATTTTTATTTAAAAATAAAAAAGACATTAATTACCACTATAACCAGCAGATGGCGGCAGAGCAGCATTTATTTGCTAATCTATTAGCCATTTCCTGTAATAGTTTTTCACTCAGTTTCGCTTTTGAATAAATATCAGGCCTAAACATTATAAAATCACTAGGTTTAAAAATACATTTTGTCAAAGTGAAGTATGAAGTACTCACAAAATCTCATGAAAAACAATAACTTTTCTTGCGAATGAATTACACAGAATAAGAAGTTGTCAGTCAGTGTAGCACAAGCTCAATGATTTTGGTTCACTTATGAAAACTCACATTTTATTAAATGAATCTAACTAAAGTACACAATAAATCTTTAATTTACAGTGTTAACAAAAGTGTGAAAACTGATGGTCGAATTAAATTTTGCTGAGGAGGAACATTGAGACACGTCTTTTTTTCTTTTTTTATATCATGTTTTAATGTTTTATTTTCAATAAGAAACAAAATACTGACTTCTTAATAGTTTTACAATAATCTTGTTCTGTACTTTTTACTGCAAATGCAATGTACGCATACATTTGTAATTATGTACTGTACACATACAAACAAGTTACAACATGCAGAGGAAATCTAAAAAAAGAGGGAAAACTGAGTGATAAAGCTTGAAGAAGAGAAAACGAAATGGCTATGAGATGAAGGCTGTACCTGTTTATATCTGTGTGTTGGGTTATTAGTATTCATTATATACTAGATGTCTCATCTGAAACTTTCATTCATTTGTTCATACTATCTGTTGGCAATTTAGGTTATTTCATAGCTCACTTTAAATTTTCATTATTAAAAAATACTGCAAAAGGTAAAACATATGTAAATGGACAAAAAGTGAATGAAGATCCAGCCTTTGATTAAATAAGCTCCTGTTAACCACAGCAATGTAACAGCAAAGCAGATTTTAGTTCTCTATTTAGTATATTTTAATTTAATAAATGAAATATTATATAAATGACATTATTAATATGATCATAAAATTATGTGGTAACGCATTACAAATAATTTGAGTTATGTAATCAGATTTTTTCAACTTTTTTCAAGTAACTAGTAAAGTAACACTTACTTTTAAATTTACAACAAAAAATGTCTGAGTTACTTTTAATATAAAACCATTTCTGTGCAAAAAGATGCATCTTAAAGGTGCCGTAGAACGTGTTTTCAAAAGATGTAATATAAGTCTAAGGTGTCCCCTGAATGTGTCTGTGAAGTTTCAGCTCAAAATACCCCATAGATTTTTTTTAATTAATTTTTTTAACTGCCTATTTTGGGGCATCATTATAAATGCGCCGATTCAGGCTGCAGCCCCTTTAAATCTCGCGCTCCCCGCCCCCGGAGCTCACGCTTGCCTTAAACAGCATAAAGTTCACACAGTTAATATAACCCTCAAAATGGATCTTTACAAAGTGTTCGTCATGCAGCATGTCTAATCGTGTAAGTATGGTATTTATTTGGATGTTTACATTTGATTCTGAATGAGTTTGATAGTGCTCCGTGGCTAAAGCTAACATTACACACTGTTGGAGAGATTTATAAAGAATGAAGTTGTATTTATGAATTATACAGACTGCAAGTGTTTAAAAAATGAAAATAACGACAGTCTTGTCTCCGTGAATACAGTAAGAAATGATGGTAACTTTAACCACATTTAACAGTACATTAGCAACATGCTAACGAAACATTTAGAAAGACAATTTACAAATATCACTAAAAATATCATGGATCACGTCAGTTATTATTGCTCCATCTGCCATTTTTCGCTGTTTTCCTGGCTTGCTTACCTAGTCTGATGATTCAGCTGTGCACAGATCCAGACATTAATACTGCCTGCCCTTGTCTAATGCCTTGAACATGAGCTGGCATATGCAAATATTGGGGGCGTACATATTAATGATCCCGACTGTTACGTAACAGTCGGTGTTATGTTGAGATTCGCCTGTTTTTTGGAGGTCTTTTAAACAAATGAGATTTACATAAGAAGGAGGAAACAATGGAGTTTGAAACTCAATGTATGTCTTTTCCATGTACTGAACTCTTGTTATTCAACTATGCCAAGGTAAATTCAATTTTTAATTCTAGGGCACCTTTAAGTATCCAGTTGGAGGTTAGAATTGTTAAGGTTCACTTACTCTGAATGTTAGGGCTGTAAGGGTCTTCGATCCGAATAGCAGGGTCAAGAACACGATAAATCACCTGAGAAAAGAGAAAGTGCAGTTCAGCAAACAAATTACATAAAAAAAGTTACTGATGCAAAGTATTCCAACTGAATTACTCTCACCTCTCCTTCTGTTGATGGCTCGATGTCCGAATATCTGGATTCGCAGATAACATCATCAACCTTACGAAGAGGACTCTGAGAAATTCCCGGGAAGTTGGACTCACAGTCGGAAGAGAAGTAACGGTACACCTGCCAGGTTCGACCAAAATCTGCAGATCGCTCGATCAACATGGCTGCCGGACGGAAAGTCTGTGTACAAAAACAATTGAGAGTATAAGGTCAGTTTTGGAGAGAAAGTGATTTCTTGGAGGAAAAAAACAAATTCTTACCTTAAATGTCATGATGAGATGAGTAAAGTGAAACTCTGCCTCCAGGTCCAGCTGAAGGTAAACGTCAGACTTCCCTGAGGAGAGAAAAGAGTTCATATTCACATTAATGATCCAAGGCGCCAACAATAGCTATCAGCAATTTCCCAAAAGTCCCTTCTACTGTAATAAGATGATGTCATGTAAAGAAGAAAATTATATCAAATACTCTTGGAGCTTGTGTGCATTGTGTGATATACCAGGTAAACAGTTTAGATGGTTAGTGGGTAACATTAGCTGAATTTGATTTGGAAATGTAATAAGGTTCTGACTCAGAATAACAATGCACAGCAATATGCACATTACAAACACAGTGTCCTACAGTGACTGAGCAAAGCTAGAAATAGATGGGGTGGTTTAACAATCTACTTTTGTTCTGTTCATTTCTTACTTTGACAGTTCATTATTCATCTGGAGTGACGTATTCTGCAGAGCTGGCACCATATAGAGCTCACCTGTGTCTCCCTGCATTACCATTACAAAGCTGTAACTCAGTCCACTGCTGCAGCCCTTTGTGTGACTGCTGGATTTAACATGCGTTTCATAATCAACAGCTAAACAGGAAGGAAAGGAACGCTGAGGAAAAGAGAGACAGGTTGTACCGCAGCCGAAGAGAATGAGGGGGGAGAGGCCAGCGGAGGTCAAGTGGAGCACAAAAGGAAAGTGGCTGAATGACTTGCTGTTTTTTCAATTCATGTTTCAGTGTTTCGGCTGGAAGAGGAAGTCGTTAAAGGCGTTAAGCCTCAAACCAGAGCACATGCCAAAGAGCCATGAAAAAGACTACTCCTACAGTATGTGCAGCACCTGATTTTCACTATAGAACACGTGACACGTCATGAAGAAAGCCAGAGAAAGGCAATTTTTGTCATCATTGTGAACAACATTAAATAATTATCCAATTAAATAGACACAATTGTCAATAACAGGACATTTAGCCTTAATTAAGCTGTCACTAAGTAGGGGGCAACTAGTTTGGGACCAAACTTTGGTTTCTCGTTACTGATAAACTTACATTTAATGTATTTGTTCATTTTCAATTGATCAGTTTTTTTTAAATGCCTTAAAAAGTACTGTAATTGCACACCAAAATGTACCGTATCTGGTATCCACTTGTATAATACCAATAGAGGGGCCATGACAGGAACCACTTGTGAGACATGTTCTACAAGTGCTGAACAACTGATCTACTGTTCATTATACAGCATTGTTACAGAAAAGTCACTGAAGCCATAGTGACCATGAGCAAAAATAGTGACCATTTCCTGAAAACGCCCATATTTAATTCGCTCATTTTGGTGCACACAGAGAAGACACATAGGGGCCTCAGGCACTTAAACTATAAAAGGAACTTTGTTACAATGTAAAGAGGTATTGTTTTGGATAAAATGACATATAATATCTAAATATAATTTCTGCCCCTCAGGCATCAGTGTTTGGGAAGCTTCTAGAAAGTGTAGCTTGCCAAGCTACAAGCTAATTAAAGTAGTAAAAAGTCAGTAGAGTATAAGCAATTAAAAAAAGAAGCTTACTACAAATAGCAATTTGTTTATATCTAAATACATTACTTCATATTGAGTAAAATAGCCAGTGTTGGGGGTAACTCATTACAAGTAACTTGAGTTATGTAATCAGATTACTTTTTCAAGTAACTAGTATTGCAATATTTTTTCAATATACAACAAAATATCTAAGTTACTTTTTCAAATAAGTAACGCAAATTGCTTTTTCACATTTATTGCTTTCCTGTCCCCTTGTTGAGAGAAATAAAGTGCAGAGGTGTTGTGTGCACTGTGTAGTTCTAGACTAAATGTGAACATGCATTTACTCATCTTACTTGCACAAAAACATTCAGTATTCCACAAAATGAATAAAACAGTGAAATGCAATCTCAGAATTTTACGCAATCCTGTAATAATTAACTATATTAGATTATATAAATATTTACTTTATTAACCAATGACTTTGCTGCTGACCTTCAGTGATCTAATTCAGCCATAATAATTTCTTCTCCCTTTTCCTATTCTTCTTTAAACCAGAATGGCGCTTTCAGCTTTTTCTTTGTTTGAGCTGCGCCCTCTACTGTACAGGCATAAATATGCATTTCCTTCAGCTTGAGGCTTATTCATTTCACTTTCGGTGTGAAAGGGCCTTATTTTGCCAAAAATAGAACTTTAGCCCAGCCCAGGTAAGAAAAAGTAACGCAAAAGTAATGTAACACATTACTTTTCATAAAAAGTAATGCAATTGGTTACTTTTTTAGGGAGTAATGCAACATTGTAATGCATTACTTTTTAAAGTAACTTTCCCCAAAACTGAATACAGCTATATTAAGTACACAATACAATGTGATATTAAAAACTACCATTTAGCATTTGGCGCATTGCACTGCTACTCGTTCAAAAATGTAACTTGTTACTAGAAAATTCTAAATTATTTTTTAAAATAAATCAATTACTATCATGCGAATATGTAGTTAAGTTTGTGGCATCTCTAATTTTAGTTAGTCACTCCCCAACACCCAACAATGCAGCCCACAAGTGCACTTAGCAGAGTAAACAATAAATGCTGAGTGCATTAGGTTCAGGTATTAGCCTGTAGCTTTTTCTTGCTCTATTTAAGTTTTCTGTCTTTCCATCCTTTTTCTTTTCCATGTTCTGCTCTATTAGAGTTTGGGTTTTCCTCTTTCATCCTCTCTGCCTCTCTGTGTGGGTATGCCAGCAGCAGGCTGTCTGTAATTATCTCTAATACTGCAGGGTTTAGGGAGTGTGTGTCAGGGTGAGCTTGGACATCTGAGCTTTGAAATACAGCCAAATCATCCAACAAACTTCCTCTGTTTCTGCACTCTTGTACATACTTCCATTCTGAACATCCATCGTAATTGTACTTCAAAAAGTTAGGGCTGTCATTATTGACTCATAAAGCCACTTATTTTTTATAGACTGTTTGTAATGTTTCTGAATTTTCCTCATTTGGGGGCTTTTGTCAGCAAAAACACATGTGATTATTTGTTATTAATTTTATTAGTTAATTAGCATATATAATTTCTATTTATATAATACTATAAAATATTTATATTATCATTTATATATATTTTTATTCACATTAATGTACATTACATACACTAACATTCAAAAGCCAAGGCTGCGTTTATTTGAACAAAAATACAGTAAAAACAGTAATATTGTGAAAAATATTATTACAATTTGAAATAAATGTTTTCTTTTTGAATATATTTTAAAATGTCATTTATTTCTGTGATGGCAAAGCTGAATTTTCAGCATCATTACTCCAGTCTTCAGTGTCACATGATCCTTCTGGTTAAAATCAAATCATTCTGATTAAAACATTTATTATTATTTATGTTGAAAACAGTTGTGCTGCTTAATATTTTTGTTCTTATTCTTTACTGTCACTTTTGATCAATTTAATGTGTCCTTGCTGAAAAAATGTAGGCTATTCATTTCTTTCAAAAAACAAAATCTTAATGACCCTAAACTTTTGAACGCTAGTGTATTTTAAAATATTATTCATAAATATTTAATTTAATTTCACTTATTCTATTAACTGTTTTAGACTAATTTGCCCCAGCACTGGACTTCATTCTGAGTGCATGCACCTCTCTCCCTCAGCCCCTGTGTTATTAATAGACGCTCTGAACATCAACCTTCTAATAATATATGTGAAGCGTTTCCAGTCCATGCCAAGCAGCTGGGTTTGGAGGGCTCAAGGAGGCAATCAAATTTCCTGCCAACATATTACTCTACATTTGACAAATGAAACCAAACGGATGTGTGGATTTCCATCAAAACATCATTGAAGCTGTAGATTAGGTTTTCTGTATGCCTTAATTAACAGCTGGCTGAAGTTGGAGCCATGGCTCAGCGGTTAACACAGACATGTTAAACTGTGTTGGCCATGCAGATCCAACTCTGACATATCTATGTCTTATAAAGCATAAAAAGCCCAAAAAAATACAGCTACCAGTTGAAAATGGACATTTGACATGAAAGTCTCATTCTCTCACCATTCTCGGACTGCCACCAGGACTTCTTGCGGTGTGGTTTGAAGGTGGTGATGACATTCTCGATGCGGTGACTGATGGGGTTTGAATAAGGATCATAAGGTCGCCGTGAATCACAGTGGAAACACTTCTTCTCTTCCTACATAAGGTCAAGAGTCAAAAATGGAAAGGATCAGCTCTGCAGCATCAGGATAGTCACAAAAAACTCAAAATGGTGTTTGTGTATTGTCTATGACGACTGGTGACCTGCAGATGGCTGACAATGCAGTAGGGTTCTCTCCTTCGCAGGCCGCAGGTGGACGATGCTTTCAAGTTCATTTCCCGCCCCACCAAGAGGTCGCCGGTTGCAGGGTAACAGCTTCCATGGGTGCAGCCGTGGGCATGATCAGGCTCCTGTGCGCTGGCCGTTGACAGGACTTTTAAGGAAACAGAGATAAAGGAAATAGACACAATGAGCAGAACATAATTGTATTTTTATAATGTTGTTCAAGTAGAAGATTTAGTGTACAAGAAAAAACTGAACATCAAATTTTTGTTCTCTTGCCAGTTTGGCCAACCAGAGCTCAAGCTATTTTCCATTAAAGTTCAGCAAATGCCAAGTTTCCACAAAAAGTCCCTTTAGGCTGTGGTGGTAGGGACCAACAATGCTGCCTTAGCATGATGGGAAATGATTTGGCTGTATAACAAAATAAATAAATAAATAAAAAATATTGTGGGTTTTTTATTTTTTTATTTGGCTATTCAGTTTCTCAAAGAATACCATTAGACATATTTTCTCAATCCCTCCTTGTTTCAGTAACAAAAAGTAGCTTAGTTGGTAAATTTGATGCTTTTACATGAATTAGATAAAACTTTTGTAATGATTCAATTAAAAATGATTAAAGGTGCCCTAGAACTTTTAAAAGATGTAATATAAGTCTAAGGTGTCCCCTGAATGTGTCTGTGAAGTTTAAGCTCAAAATACCCCATAGATTTTTTTTAATTCATTTTTTTAACTGCCTATTTTGGGGCATAATTAGAAATTGAGCCGATTCAGGGTGTGTGGCCCTTTAAATCTAGTGCTCCACACCCAAGAGCTCGCGCTTGCCTTAAACAACATAAAAAAAGTTCAAACAGCTAATATAACCCTCAAAATGGATCTTTACAAAGTGTTTGTCATGCAGCATGTCTAATCGCGTAAGTACAGTGTTTATTTTGATGTTTACATTGATTCTGAATGAGTTTGAGGCTATGCTCCGTGGCTAACGGCTAATGCTACACTGTTGGAGAGATTTATAAAGAATGAAGTTGTGTTTATGAATTATACAGACTGCAAGTGTTTAAAAATGAAAATAGCGACGGCTCTTGTCTCCAGTGAATACAGTAAGAAACGATGGTAACTTTAACCACATTTAACAGTACATTAGCAACATGCTAACGAAACATTTAGAAAGACAATTTACAAATATCACTAAAAATATCATGTTATCATGAATCATGTCAGTTTTTATTGCTCCATCTGCCATTTTTCGCTGTTGTTCTTGCTTGCTTACCTAGTCTGTTGATTCAGCTGTGCACATCCAGACGTTCTGCCCTTGTCTAATGCCTTTCATAATGTTGGGAACATGGGCTGGCATATGCAAATATTGGGGGCGTACACCCCGACTATTACATAACAGTCGGTGTTATGTTGAGATTCGCCTGAAGGAGCGAAACAATGGAGTTTGAGACTCCCTGTATGTCATTTCCATGTACTGAACTCTTGTTATTTAACTATGCCGAGGTAAATTCAATTTTTGAATCTAGGGCACCTTTAATTGTTTCTGTGTGTGTTAAAATCATTTAGTACATAAAGATAAATAAGAGTAATACCTCTGTTTGGGGGATATAAACAAAAACGATTCTTAATCATCATCATTTAATGAAAAATACTATATCAACTTATTTTCTACATCTTTCTATTTGGTCAAAAAGATTATTTCTCTGATTGAAAAACAA